>NW_015649593.1:86147-108743 GCF_001515625.1 Sinocyclocheilus rhinocerous
GGTGCTGGCACTGGAGGGCGCTCTGGAGGAGCAGGCACAGCAAAGCGCTTTTGAGGAGTTGGCACTGGAGGTGCAAGGCTGGTTACCTCAGTGTGAGTAAGTTACAATTCTTTCCTGTTAATTACAATGCAATTTAATTGTTTCTGGCTTCCACTACAGAAAATAACGCCAGGGAGAAAGTAGAAAGTACAACGAAACTGTCACGTGTATGTTCCCGTTTAGTTCCTTTTTTCCTTATTTGGTCCTTCCTGTTCCTGTCCTCATTGTATGAATTTGGTTCCAGCTGTGTTTGTTTAATTAGTTAATTTGTTCACAGGTGTGTCCCATTGGTGTCGGTGTATTTATAGTGAGTCCCGTTCTGAGTTTCTTTGTCCGGAATTTTTTATGTCCCCTCCTTGTGCTACGTGTGATTCCCTGAAGAAGAATATGGAACTCCTTTGTTTTGTACTCCTGGTCTCCTCGTTCCTCGCTCCGTGCTCCTCACAGTAGCAACCCGTGACAGAAATATTATAGGCTATATATATAAGTGCTTTCAAAAAGTTAGTCCATTTCTAGCACACTATTTCTAGTTTCAGTAATGTCAACAGCAAATATAATTTTCAAGTGCTGTTGAACATAGGCTACAGTACTTGACTGGTTCATATTCATCCTATATAATTTAATTTAGTAGAAAATTTTTAGAGTTACAGAATTCACAAGCAAAAAAAAATCAACTTTAGAAGAGAAGCACAGTTTTGTTGTGTATATCACAAGTAATATGAGTAAATTGAACAATCTGTGTTTTCCCTTTTTTTCAGTGTGAGCAGATTATACACACATAGAGGGTATTGTTCTGGACATGATGTGACTTACTGGAAACTGCTGTTTTTGCAGAGATTATCGGTGAGCATCCACTTCCTAATTTCATTCTTCAAATGTTCTCAAAGGGTCATTACAAATGTAGTCTTTTTCATTGTCTCTGCACACCCCCAAACCCAGAAATTTGTTAACACAAGAATCTTTAAAAATGACTGATCGTTCTGCTATTTTAAATATGAATAGCTTTCACATACTCACATTTGACAGTGTAGGTGCCTATAGTCCAGAATTATGAAAACATACAGGTCTGACAAGTTCAGAATTGTGAAAGTACAGGCAGGTCTTTTCTCAGAGAAGTCCTGTGACTTCATCACTGTGACCTAATCACAGTTGTTTGTGTGGTTAGGAAACAGTCACGTTACAGTATCAGCTCTTGAAGTGGCTACAGTTTTGCCAAAAACAGATTTAATTTAATTTAATTTAACAACTTTATTTTATTTTATTTCAACATCATGTAAACAAATGTTACAAGTCTCAAGTCATGGGACGTGAGGACAGATTAAAAGGTCTGCTGGCACAGGTTAGCAGCTTTTCTGTCTTCACGCTTCAACATTATTCGGGGGTTTTTTTGGGGGTTTTTTTTATCACAACAACATGGCACAAAGTCCATTTTCAACAAGAAACTGACATGGAAGGCTTAACTACGGTGGCCGAGAGAGCATAACGCGCTGCATAAACACAGACAAATCAGAACCAGGTAAAGTCCAAGACAGATAAAAATAAATAAATACATTTGTTATGAAAAAACAAATGAGAAAAAGAAAATTACAAGGAGATCAAACGGTCTTACTCTATTTTGACTTTTAGTTTTTATGAGTATTTCTGAAAAGTTAGTCAAGTTAGTCTTTTTTAGCATTTCTAGCACAACTACAGTTTCAGTAATGTCAACAGCAAAAATCATTTTCAAGTGCTGTTAAAAATAGCCTACTTGACTGGTTCATATTTATCTTACATAATTTAAGCTACAGTTACAGTAATCAAAAGCAAAGAAATCAAGTTTAGAAGAGAGTTTTGTTGTGTATTACAAATAATGAGTAAATTGAAAAATCGTTTTGCTCATTTTTTTCTTCCTCAGTGTGTGAGCTGATTATACAAATAAACGCATAGTTTTCTATATAATCTGACTTACTGGAAACTGCTGTTGTTGAAGAAAGTGGTCTGGTTTTACCTGTTGTGTGACCAGAAATCTGTTAACACAAGAATCTTTAAAAACTATTGATTTGTTCATTTATTTGAGTAGTGTTCATTGTACATTCTCACATTTTGGCCATATACAGTACAGGTGCCTAAGCAAGTTTCATGAATTTGAATTGTGAAATTAGAATTGTGAAAGGACATGCCGGTCTTTTCTCTGGCAAGTGTGTTATCTGTCAAGGCAAACTTGCTTCAGTGCAGTATAAAACTTACATAAAAATGCATTACTCACTTTTTTTTGTTAAGTTTTTTTATTATTATTATTACAACAACATGGCACAAAGTCCATTTTCAACAAGAAACTGACATGGAAGGCTCAACATATTATAACCAGATCAAATAAATTTATATATTTTTTATTTTATTTTTTTTTTTCTGAAGAAAAAAAAAGAAAAAAAAGAATCAGAGATAAATGTAATGGAAGTTGGGGCTAGAGAACTTTTGATAAATGTGGCGGTACTTGTTTTACATCTCATTAAAAATCTGACAGTTGAGGAAACCGTAGTCAGATCACAGACCAGAATATATGTATGACGTTCAACACAGCTTTGATTGCAGCTGGAACCATACTTCTCAAATTAGTCATTACAATTTACAATTACATGTTTGTAATTACATGTAATTACATTACATGTAATTACAAAATTAGATGTAAGTTTAATAGTATTTCTTTTAATTGTTTAATAACTGACAAGCAATTTAATTCCTAAGAATCTTTGTAAACACATACACAACATACTCGACTGAATTTATGTTTCTCATTACTGTAAAAAAACTTTTGATCAAAAGACATGGTTAAATGCTAGAAATTGGTTTTGTAGATAAATATAAATTGACCATTTTTATTAATTTCTTTACAAATAAATAGAAAATGTATGTATATATTTTAATAGATGAGTTTAATGCATGTGAATTTCTTCAGTACTGTTTAAAAATCCTCTCAGCATGCAGCTCAGAGTTGGTTGAGTGAATGTTCAGAGTGTGCAGAACTGACCTATGAATGGGTGGTGACTTCAAAGAAGCTATAGGTTTAAAGTAAAAGTAATAGTTTTGATTTGTTTAATATTTTGGTCTCTACATAAATCATAAATAGTGATAATAAAGAATATAGTGTGCAAACTTTTGACTGTCTATTATATTACTGTTTTAGTATTGTAACACTGTATATTAAAATAATTTTAATATTTTGATATTTAAATAATATATATATTTAAAATTACAACTAGCTATAAACAGTTTATAGCTAGATTATTTTTCATAGGTTGATTGCAAAATTGCTGTACTACTCACCAGATTTCTGTCACCTGCACACTTTACATTGCCAACCTAGTTGCTTAATAAGGTTCTTTACTCCACTGATCATGAACTCACACAGTACGACTGCTTTTTACTACACCTGATCTGCAGAGGAAGGAGTTGCAATGCAGACTATAGTAAATCAATAGAGTAAACAACACAAAGGCCGTATTTAAAAAGTAAGGGATAGTTCACACAAAAATGAAAATTTGCCATTAATTTACTCACATCCAAGATGCCGGTGATTTTATTTCTTTAGTAGAACGGTAAAGAAGATTTTTAGGTGATTCATAAAATGCAAGTCCATGGCTACCGTCACTTTGAGAGTCAAAGAGCATACAGGCATGACCAAATTAATACCTTTGGCTCATGATGATATATTGAGGTCTTGTGATGATTGGTCTGTTCTAATAATGTTGTAAATAATGTTTCTTGCACAGACCAATCGCTTCACTTCAAGAGACCTCAATATATCATCAGGAGCCACAGGTATTAATTTTGTGTTTTATATACTTTTTTGAATTTCAAAGTGATGGTAGCTGTGGAATTCAAGTCCATAAGGATACTCACTTCCTATTGGAATTCGCTAATAATCCATGCATACTATGCTAATAAAGAAATTTACATCACAGTAGTCATGCATGTTGTGCACAAGACGCACCAGAAAAATAAATAAATGAATAAATAACATAAAAAAGACATGCACTGGCAAATGGACTACTCAAACATACTTTAGGCCATGTGTTCCCCAAAGCTTTTAGTCAGCTGAAATTGCCAGGTTGACAGCACTTTTGTGCCAGGAGGCACAATCCAAGGACATAATGTGTTACTAATATTTGACTTTGCAGTTAGTTCATTTTGTCAACAATTTTTGACCAGCAATATTAACTTCTACTCCACTGTTAATTATAGTCGACAAGTATAGTCAACAACACGGCTGGACAGTGTGGTCTTTGTCTCACCCTGAAATGGATGTGATTGGACACACTCCGGTGACCCAAGTTCGATTCCAGACTTAAGGTCTTTTGCCAATTTTGCTCCCCTCTCTCTGCCTATGCTTTCCTGTCAAATCTCTAATATCCTATCAAAATAAAGGCATAAAAAATATAAGCCTGAAAATATAACCACCAGGGGGCTATCAACATGTTTTGGCTTCATTTTTCAGGACGTATGTGGCACATTTGGTTTGTTGAACATTTTTTAACTCTCGGTGACAAGATAAAAACACTCAATGCTCCCACTGCAAACAACTGAAAAATGTACACTGGCCTCAAGAGAAAAAAAACCCCACTTCGGTGGACACACAGCCTGCATACTTTAACCACTGGGTTACACTATTGCATACTTCAGCAGCAGCAACCCACCTGGATTTGTTGAATTAAAATCCAATGGATTCAGAAGTTCACTCAACCTCCTTTTATTTACCATTTCTCTCACATTCTCCATCATTCCTTTCACCTTCTCCCTCTATCTCTCTTCCTAAAGATTGTTTGATCAGTAATTCTGGGTTCTTTGATGAAGAGGACAGTTGTGCTCTATATGCTTTCATAAATAGGTGAAAAGAGCCGTTATATTGTTTTTTTTATTTATTTATTCTTTATCTTTTAAAAAGTGCACTACTCTTGAAAAGCTACTCTTATTGACATTATAAGAGCATACACTACTGAAGTTCAGCCTGCTTGTGCCCGCTGAGATTCAGGATGTTTGCATAAGTAGTAGAGATCAATCGATAATTTTTTATAATGATACAGATTATTTGTATGTTTATATGTCTGATAAACCATATGCATAACTGATATAGGGTCTGAAGCTCTGCAATATGATCAGGGATACTGGTTGTTGAAAATGTAATTATCTTAAATACAATGTTGTCACACTGTCTATAAACAGAATAAATACAAAAGAAGGAACTGACTTGGGGAATGTTCACTCAATGTGAGTCTCTCTCTTTCTCTCTCTCTCTCTCTCTCTCTTTATACTGTCATAATACTGTCATAATATTTTTGTGCAAACCATGATACAATATTTTGATAAATACAAATTTTATAAAAGTAAAAAAAATAATTGACCCCAAACTTAGTAGTGTACATAAAGTGTGTGTGTGTGTGTGTCCCAGCTAATTTGTAAATTCATCTTGATGCTAAGTGGAATCCCACAAAATAAATTGTTAAAGCAGACTAAACCAAGGAAAAATTGTAACAATATATGTCCCTGTTTGGGAACAAAGGAAACAACAGGTTGGAAAATGCCTTCAGACCCTTTTAAAGTGAACTGAACCGAGACCATCGTGGGAGATGGTCTGAGTATATTTAGCTAAAAACGTGCACTTTGAACACAGATCGTTTTGGTTGGGGTAACCAGGTGATCACAAAACCAGTTAGGTCAGGTCAGGGTGTCACATATCTGGGGGGCATTCCAGAAAGCAGGTTATGTGACATACCCGTGTATAAGTAAGGGTAAGTAAGCGGATAAACTGAGTTTTCAGTTACAAAAATGGAGGTAACTTGTGTAAGTAGCAAATCATTCTCTGAACATAACCTGCTCCGGAGCAGGTTCTGTTTCAGGGTTAGTTTACTATAGAGCTATCAGCGCATGCGTGACCTATTGACGATACTCCAGTGGGTGTGGCAGATTGCGCACAATATTATTATTACAATATAGTTATATAATATACTATATACTGTAATATATGTAGATATATACATATCACATCATGGATCTACATTATATATACACATCATGGATCTACATTTTCTATAATGTATTTCTATAATAAAAATACATATGTGATATGTCTTATAACTAACATCAAACAAATAATATAATCCTTATTCTCAGTAATTAAAGATTAAAGATTAAACAAAAAAAAAGAAAAATGTCTGCACAACTACCAATTAGGTGGTGATATGCACGAAGTATGTAAATGCTATTGAAGAAAAGAAGAAGAAGGAAGCAGTATGGTGCTCTTTTCCTTAGTGACTCGTCAATTCATTGCTCTATTGAGAATGTCTTGTGTGTTAACCGCGAACATACTCTGGGTTGACTGAACTTACTCTCGGATGCGTTTTTGGAACCAGCATACCTCAAGCAAGGAAGGTTTGGGTTAATCAACCGAGAGTTCAGGGCATGTGATGGTAAATTAACCTTGCTTTCTGGAATACCCTCTTGCATATCCTCTTCCTCTCACAGGGGGATCTTTCCCTCAAGGAGCACACACAAAGGTTTCTAGATCTCGTCTATCTGGTGCACTACCCTGACGACAGCCTCTGTGTGTTCTTCCGGGCAGGACTCAGCGCTCAGATGGCCCTCGAGGGACATTTATCGTGTTTGTGGTCTAGATGCTTTTTCAATGTGGATACCCCCCATATTATCGGAGATGGTAGAGACAGATAGGAGGATCTCAACCCCACAGCACCCAAACCATCCTCTGCTCGTCCTCCAGAGCCCAGCCAGCCATCACCCCCATGCAGAGACATTAAGCCAAAGCCCACCACAGACAGGGAGTTCAATCCTGCAGCAACGAATGAGCCAGTACCAGAGAGGGGGGCTGAGCCAACCATCGCCCCAGAGCCCGAGTACCACAGTGAGTCTGACCAGGTGCGTGATCCAGTCCTAACATCCATGCCCGAGGGACTATTAATGGAGCTTGATACAGAGGAATGTCTTATTGACTGGGAAACAGAGGTAGTGCTTCCCACCATGCCCACCCACAAACCTCCCTCACCACTGGTTCCTTCCTGCGCTGTCACTGGTCCCGCCCAGCTCAGAGTCTTCTTCATTGTCTCTGGTCCTGCCCAGCTCTAGTTCTTCATCTCCACCAGTTCTGTTTTCGTTCCCACCCTCTCTGTCCAGCACTGAGTTCGTTGCCACTGCTCCTGCCCTACACCAAGCCTATCTCCTCACCCAGCACCTGTTTGATGAATTTGTACACATCTTACCTTCCTGTCCTGCCCAGGCACGTGCACACATAGACATCAAAGGGGGCTTGAGCACCTGCCCGTTTTCTTCCTCGAGAGAAAGTTTTTTTCTGGGGAGTGTTTTTTTTTATTTTTTTATAAATGACTATATGTATATATGTGTGCGTGTGTGTGTTTCTGTTTGCACGCAGCTTTCTCTGTCAAACAAATAAAAAATCAAAATATCAGGTCGGCTCGGGAAATGTTTAGACTTTCTCCCCTCCGCGCAGGCGCAGCACAGCAGTGTAGCACACATTGATCGGCACATGCGCATCACAGACAGGAGGAAGTCTAGTAGGTTAGACCAGTGCGCCTTCTTTCACTGCATGATACAGTTTATTAAAATGCATTTAGAATGATCACAAAATTCAAGATATGGGGGCAGAATGTCTCTGAGCAACAAGACGCTGTTTCGTTCCTGAATGAATCAACCGTTTAAATGATTCGGTTCAATCACAATGACTCACTTATTAACAGTGACTTGCTGCCACCTACTGGCAGTTTTAATTTCACATTTATTTTTTTTAAAAAGAATAATAATAATTTCAAATATCAGTATTCAACATTTTATGTTTAAAATATCAAAACAGCATTAATGTATTTGTAACTGCAGGTTAAATACATTCATGTCCTGCATTAAACAGTGTGTAAATGCATCTAAATGCCCCTTCTAATGCAGCTTCTGTGTTTTCTCTGCATTGCAGATTAATTTTGTCAATACTGATTTTATTTGCTTGGTAACAGCCCAAATGACTTTATTATTCTAATTGACTGATTCAATTTAAGAATTTGACTGAAAAGATGATGCACACTTGGTAAAATGGAAAAATGGCTTTATAAAGGTAAAAATGTCAATAAAAGGTAAAAATCAATTTAAACTTATTGGAAAAGATTATTTTCTATCACTGCTGTGAAATGATCACCACACAGAATATGAAGAATATCAAAAACTTTAGGAGTCAGCTGTCCACGGTAGTCCTTAAGATATCAGCACAATAACACACTCTAATTATTATTATCAATAAAATCCCAGAAAATATTGAGGTATGTTTTTTGTCAATATCGCACACCCCTAATATATTTAATGTTTTGTTTAGAATTTTTTTTTTTTTATAAATATGAGAAGTGTCCTTTTTTCCACTTGAGCCCCTGCCCCTCAAAATGTCCGTGCACGTCCCTGGTCCTGCCTGGTCCACCTAAGCCAGCCATTCCCTCGCCTCTGCCTCCACTGGCTCCCTCCAGCCCCTCAGCTCCACCATCAGCCCTGCCACACAGCCCTGTTCCACCTTGGGGCTTCCGGTCCCCACCGTGACACTGGGCAAGTTATCTTATAGAAATAAGTGTGACACAATGTATTCATATACATACAGTGTGTATAGAAAAGAATCACCCCCTTTAAAATAATCACATTTTGTTGCTTTGCAGCCTGAAATGAAGATGGACACACTTTTTGTTTTATCCAGCTGTATTTACTCAATGCAACTTATAACATCCAAGTGAAAGATAGGCTACAACACCAACATGTCAGAAAAAAAATCACTGAGATGGAATTAAGCATCACCCCTTTTTGTCAGTATTTTGTTGAACCACCTTTTGCCTTAATTACAGCCTTTAGTCTGTTGGGATATGTCTCTACTAACTTTGCACATCTAGACTTTGCAATATTTGTCCGCTCTTTTCTTATAATTTTAGAGGTTAAAATTAACAGCAGAGTCCAACTCAATTGCACAAAGTTTTCATTGTCATCATGTCAGATTTATTCAAACATACTTGTATAATTAAGCTCCCTCTAGTGTTTTATTTTTTAAGCAAACTAACGAACTGTGAACACTGGATCACTTTCCTGAGGTAAATGCAACGTCAAGTGACATATTGTTCACAAGCTGTTTTATTGATGTCTTTGCGCGTTTGAAACACTAATTGAGAGTTTCGGTAAGTTGTACAGCATCTTTCAACATAACTTTTTTTAATGTTCATTATTTGAATATTGTGATAACATGGGCAGAATCTGAAAGCTGAAACATTTATTCTTATCAGAAGTAGCACAGATTCCTGCGTACCCTATAGGCACGGTTAGTGAATTAGTTTGAGCCTGCAGTTCCTTAGCAACTAAATAGCAACTAAATTTTGCAGTGAGTAAACTCCACGCAAAATCAGCTAGGTCACTGGTGTCTTCTGCCAGTACAAACAATTAGCCTATGTCCAATTTGCCATCAGTGTGCATAAGTTACACTCCTTCCCTGTTTGTTACAGAGAGCAGTTTGATTGTTTTGGGCTTCTATTACAGACATTAAGGTCAGAGACAAAGTATTAGGTTATTGCACAAAAAATTTTTTTAAATACAATGTGACTGCAGTGCATTTGTATTGATTCATGTTAATAAAATGTGTGGACAATGGCTGTGTGTATAGGCCTATATACTAACAGAACACTGGTTTTAAAGCATACTATAATACTATAACATTTTAAAGTATAACCAAAATGACATAAATCCAGAGAATTATGACTTGGTCTTTAAGAAAATACAAAGAAGGAGAAAATCAGAGGAATGATGGATGATGTGAGGGAAAGGTTGAATGTAAGAGGAGACTGGGTGAGCCCGAGCTGGATTCAGTTGAGGAAAATGAGATGAATCCAGGCAGATCGCTGCTTATCTGAGTGCTGATCCAAGACTGGTATTGAGACACACTAGTGTAAACGCCAGGGAACTTCTCGACCAAAACTCACAATGCCAGAATGAATCCACTGGGAACCGTTCTTATTTACCATTGGACCTCCAGAGTCTCCCTGCATAGATTAAGAAAACCTATGTTATATCAGCAGGGATTTAAAACGGGTCAAAATCGGTGCTAACCCCACTTCTAAATTATTAGTGTGAACCGCTTTACCCAGGGATAAAAGCGAGGTTTAGAAAGACGCTAACCAAGGGATAAGCCGGTGTCTAAGTGATATCATACCTGACATGAATCTTTTCCACCCTCATTTAGTCCAGCGCACAGCATGTTGCTTGTTATGATTCCTCCATAGGCCTTATTACAAACACTGTTGTTTACAATTGGTATCTGCACATCCTGCAGAATGTTTGGAATCTGGGTGTCTTGAACATAAATGGCATGGTGGAAAAAAAGTTTAATTTTCTATATTTTCTATTGACACTATACAAAGTTTTGAATCAGAGACTTGTTTGATTGAACTCACCTACAAAATTGAGTTTGCCCCATCCAGTGATCCAACTCTTAGTACCTCCACCAAATACACTACCAGCAGCTGCCAGACAAACTGGCTTAATATAATCAGTGAATGTTACAGAAGAGGAGAGCTGGAGCAGTGCTATGTCATTGTTTTTGGTAGTTGTGCTATAGCTGGGATGGGTGATGAGCCGAGTCACTATCCTGGAGATCTCATTCGGGTTTGAGCCCGTTTGGAGGTGATGGCCAAGGTAGATTTTTACATTTGATGCAGCGGTACTGTAAATAGAGGCAAATATTTTAATTAATCTACTATCTATCTACATATGTCATGTTATATTAGCTATATATCACTTCATACTTCTGGAAGCAGTGAGCTGCAGACAAAACCCAGTCTTTATTGATTAGACTCCCACCACAGAAATGACTTCCAGATGTAATTTTATGAAGGCTTGCTTGTAGTCCAGATGTAATTTTATGAAGATCCCACAACTGCACCTTGTCCTCCAACAATCTTGGTGTTGAGGGGAGCCTGACCGCATACTGATGAGAGAAAAGAAGGTTGATTTTTCTTGTTGAAATCAACATGAAATCAAAATGAATTCAGTTTACTTTCTGAATAATCTTAAATTGTTACTAAATATATGACATTGTAATTAAAATTCATGCTCCAATTCATTAATTTCAGACAAATTAAATCTAAACACAAATTTAAATTCCACTTTTTTTATTTAATGTTTGTATGGTCATTAAGAGCATAGAAACTTACCATCTAACTGACAAAGTGAGCCTGTAAAAATGAAGAAATAAATATTTTAAGTTGTTAAATGGATTAGAGACTATAAAATTGAATATTATTTTATGTTAGTTTTCTTGACAATTTTAGTTTAGTCAGAACTGGTTCACACAGAGATATGCAGGTGTAGAAGCGCTGACACAAAGCTGATAAACTGGTTCTTTGAGTAGCGCATATCTGTGTTTCCACTCATATCAATATTATTAAAGGTGCAGTTTAGCTGAAAATAAAGACCTTTTACTCTTAATGTCATTTCAAACTGTATGACTGACTTTCATCTGTGGAACTCAAGATGGTGATATTTGGAATCAGAATCAGAAAGAGCTTTATTGCCAAGTATGTTTGTGTGACCGGTGTAATCTGCCTTGTGTTTTTTCTCAGAGTAGTAACCAGACGGACATCAGTTGACGGTTCGACTCTTCATTTACTGATAAAACATAAAACAATCTTTACAGTGTTTTCGCCCTTCTTGTCTTTTCTCTCCCATGCAGAGACAGTGCAGAAAGGGAAGAGAAAATGATATAAAACTTTCATACAAAATTAATTTAACGAGTGACAAAACAGCATACCTGTTGGTCCATCTCTTTACAGACTTTACTACAGGTTTAGCAGATTTAAGTTTATGCCTGTAAGTTGGTATAAGATGAACCAGGCAGTGGTCAGAGAGTCCTACAGCTGCTCTGGGGACTGAATTATGAATTATTACTGAATTATGCTCTAGTCACTCTGACTAGTTTTGTGAACTAATCTCTACCCTTATCATGAACTCTCATGAACACTCAAAGAAGAGCGAGGGCGGATTTCAAGATTTAAAAAACGTAATAACCAAATACATTCTGATCTGTAAAATCCTTTATGGTGCATTTTTTGCAACTTGTTAGATCTAGTCCTCTTTCACTTGCACTATATTAAGAGAGTGGCCAGAATATTCTTCACAAATCCACCTTTTTGTTTTCCACGTGAAAAGAAATACGGGTTTGCAGTGACATGAGGGTGAGTACACTGTCAGAAAAACAAATTATATATTTAATTGTGCAGTTTTTAACATTATCTATCTTCCTTTCAGAACATAGGCCTACCAGTGACACCACTGAGCTCACCTGAGTTTTTACAACATAGAATATCTGTACATGAAAATTGTGTTTTTGTGAGTATAGACTCATAAACACTTAATGCACTTATTTAAAATAATAATAATAATAATAATAATAATAATAATAAAGCCAACAACCAGTTTCATTGTAGCATTATTGTTTTCAAAAGGTTTTTCAACTTTATTGTATTTTATTACAAGGTTAAAATAAGGTTATTAATCAAGATCTTGCCTATTAATTATTGCAGTGTCATATCAGATTTTACCTGCTATGTTAAGAAGTATGGCTCCTGCAAAACACACAGCTGGACGCAACGTCATCCTCATGTTATTGACTATATAATGTTTGCTGTTTCTTTTACTGAGAAATGTCTAATGATGAGTAAAGCAAGTAGGACCCTGTTTAGTTTACCTCTGACACACCTTGTTTTTCGCTTGTTTTGCTTCTAGCCTGCTGCCAGTGTTTTTAGTACACACCCTGCTCATCTTTGATGTCTGCATATTTCTCTAATGCTTCTAATTTAAGTTACAGAATGTCATTTTGCCAGCTGCTGCCATTAAAGGGGTCATATGATGCTATTTTAAAGATCATTATTTTGTGTATTTGGTGTAACAGAATATGTTGACATGCTTTAATGTTCAAAAAACACATTCTTTTTCAAATACTGAACATTATTGTAGGTCCTCTATGGATTTTATACACTCGTTACATACACAGGCCAATCGTATGTTACTACTTAACACATATTGGGAAAGTTAGTTGTTACACTTTTTACTCCAGCCAACAACAGTAGTTGAGTGTGGATATTATTTTGCCACAAGATGGCATCAGTCCTTTGATCTCTGGAATGACTAAATCAAATTTTAAAAAACTCATAATTTGTTTTCTACATCAGGCTTTTATGGCTCATATTAGTATGATTAGGAGAATATGGAGCTCAGACTCGACAGGAAAAAACACCTCATTTTAATTCAGAAGCCTAACCTGAGCAACAATATGCAATTTGGTTTTATTTGGATATTTATATGGCCAAAAGTAAGATGAGATTCTGATGTAATGTAAATCATTGAGGTCTTTATAACAGCACAGCAGACTTCTTAATGTAAATAAATATCAGTTGTCACTCTATATCTCCCAACAATATGTCTTAGATTATATTTAGATGCTTAGTTTTATGATTAAAGCTCTGTAGTTTTTATTGTGAGGGGCAAAACATAATGCAATGCAATGCAATTAGGATTGAGAGATGAAACAATCATTAATCAATCCTCAGAAGCTTCATGTGTAATATTTGATACTCACATTTTAACATGATTATAAGGTTTATATGGTTAATCAATACTTTGCAAGTGCATTACCAGTCTATATAATGTAATATTTACATATAATAAAAGTTTACATGATTGATCTCTCTTGTCTACTATCTTAAAGGACATGAAAGAGATACATTATTTGATTATTCAAATTATTTGAGTCACACTGAGAAATATAGTCATATAAAGTAATTTTTTACTGGTTACATTTTCAATAACCAGTATCTCTAAACACAATGCAGAGCACACATGCTTTCATTACTGTTCAGACCCTGAGATTAAGTGTTATTGTAAATAATATAAAACTTTAATACAAAAGTATCTGCAGTGCATTTGCAGAGAAATACAACCAGTCAATAAAAATGCAATAGTCTCTCAAAAAAACAGGTCAAAGGGACAACACTAATTAGCTATGCATTATAATCACAAGCATAATTTATGTCTCATATTTAGGCCAAATATCACAAACTCATTATGCAAATATTCTAAAGGGCAAAAGCTTGCTGAACTTCATTAATGTGCAATAAATACGAGTAAGTGTAGCTTTCCAAGAATAGTACATTTTTAAAAAGATAAAGAATAAACGACAATATAACTATGCACCTTTTTCACATATTTCTGAAAAAAAAGCACAATTATTCTCTTAAAAAAAAAACTGAGAACTGTCATTCAAACGATCTCTATGAAGAGAGATATAGGGAGCTTATGAAAGGAATGATGGAGAATGTTAGAGAAACTGCAAATAAAAGGAGGTTGGGTGAGTTTATGAAAGCATTGTTGTTGAATTCGACAAATCCAGGTGGGTTGCTGCCTATGGTAGAGGTGATCCAGTCCTGGTACTGAGAGACTCTGGCATACACACCGGGATATTTGGGGTCTGCACATCCAATTCCAAAACTCACAACACCGGACTGAATCCACAGGGAGCCGTTTCTACTGACCAGTGGACCTCCAGAGTCTCCCTGTTTTGATTAATACAAGATTTATAATATATCACATTTATATATATGAAAATACAGAAAAAACGTTAAAAACTGACTATTAAAATGTGTGCAGAACCAATCATCAACCGATCAAGATGCATGCCAGTTGGAAATATGTCCAAATGTCATCCGACTAGGTCTGATGTCATGCTGACGTATAAGTCATGCGGGAAAAAAAGATATTATCATGACTACGAATTAAGTACCCTTTTTCATGACTTGTTAATTCGTGGCCACAATTTACTAATTTGTTCCTTCAATTTAGAATGGCCACTTTGTAAAAATTATATATATATAATCTCTCTAACACACTCTGCCATTCAAAAGTTTGGGATCAGTAAGTTTTTTAATGTTTTTTAAAGAAGTTTCTTTTATCAAGGCTGAATTTATTTGATCAAAAATACAGAAAAAAACACAATTTTGTGAAATATTATTGCTATTTAAAATAACAGTTTTATATTTTAATATACTTTCAAATATAATTTATTCCAGTGAAACAAAGCTGAATTTTCAGCATTATTACTCCAGTCTTCCTTCAGAAATCAATCTAATATGCTAATTTATAATCAATTTTGGAAACTGCTGTTAAAAAAAAGTTGTGCTGCTTCATATTTTTTTGGGACCTGTGATACTTTTTTCAGGATTCATTGATAAATAAAAAGTTAAAAAGAACAGTGTTTATTCAAACTAGAACTTTGGTGTTACAATATACTATTCAAACATTTGGGGTCAGTAAATTGTTTCTTCTTTAAAAAAAAAAAAAAAAGAAATTAATACTTTTATTCAGCAAGGATGTGTTAAATAGATAAAAAGTGATAGTAAAGATGTATATTGTTAGAAAAGATTAATATTTTGAATAAATGCTATTCTTTTTATCCTTTTATTAATCAAAGAATAAAAAAAGAAGTATCACAGGTTCCAAAAATATATTAAGCAGCACAACATTTTCAATACTGTTAATACATCAGCATATTAGAATGATTTCTGAAGGATCTTGTGACACTGAAGAATGGAGTAATGATGCTGAAAATTCAGCTTTGCGTCACAGGAATAAATTATATTTTAAAATATATTCACATAGGAAACCAAGATTTAATATTTCACAATATTACTTTTTTTTTGTTTTGATCAAATAAATACAGGTTTATATACAAATATTAAATAAAAATACATGATCTGTTAACGAATTTACAAGACTGTGGGATGGATAAATATGTTTTATCCATCTCTGATGATCCTAGGTTGCTATGGTCACGCAGGTTTGTTCACGCATTAAACTCGTGGCCACGAGGAAAATATGTCGTTCCCTCGACATAAGAAGTCGTGGCCACGAGAAATGGATATTGTTCCCTCAACATAGGATCTCGAGACTTCACATCGTGTGCCAACGACATAAGGATGTCGTTTCCTCGACAAAATGATCTCGTGGCCACGACATAATAATAGTTAATATGACGTTCCCACGTGTTAATGTGTCGTGGCCGCATTAAACTCGTGGCCACGAGGAAAATATGTAGTTCCCTCGACATAAGAAGTCGTGGCCACGAGAAATGGATGTTGTTCCCTCAACATAGGATCTCGAGACTTCACATCGTGTGCCAACGACATAAGGATGTCGTTTCCTCGACAAAATGATCTCGTGGCCACGACATAATAATAGTTAATATGACGTTCCCACGTGTTAATGTGTCGTGGCCACGACAAAAATAAGTGAACCGAACATGTCCCCTCCCGGTCACCGTAGGCTAGTATGATGGCCAGTTTTTCCTACTATTTCCTACTATATTAAGTCCTACTACTACTATTACAAATTATGACTATTACAAAGTTGGTAAGTGTATGATTCCCAGTATTTTAAGATCTGTTCAGCTTTTAAAAGTCGTGTATATTCCAGCCTGTGGGGGGGAAATGGTTACATTTAAATGTACATTTAAATATAGTAATTAAATTTTTTTTTTTTTAATTGTATAATATTGCATACATTACATTTGACTGAAATGCTTGTATTGAAATACTTCGACCATTTCATATTCTAGTAATACAACTGTGCTGGACATTGATAGGACTGTTACCAGTGGTTGCACTGGTTAGCAGACTTTTTTTTTTTTTTTTTATAATTCCTACTAGTCTATACAATGATTTAAGTTGTGTGTAATGCATAGCAGTGACTGTAAAATATCAATTTTAGGTAAAGGAGTGGCAAATTTTGAGTTAATGTTTGGGCTAGGGTCATTGGGTTAGTGTGGATTGCCCATTAGGCTAGTTTTTTACTAAGACAAAACTGATAGATTATTATCAATTACTAATGTAAAGCTTGCAGGTTACTCAAAAACTTTTAATTAGTGTTTTGTAAATTAAAAATGTTCAGATGAATGACTGATGTCTTACCTGACATGAATCTTTTCCTCCCTCATATAACAATCCAGCACAAATCATATTGCTTGTGATTTTGAGAAAGTCATAAGCATCATCACAGTCACTGTTGCTCACAACTGGTATCATCACCTCCTGCAGTTTGTCAGGAGACGCACCTGTGACACAGGTCAGAGGACAATTTTAGTGGCTTTTAGTGTCCAATTACAGTTAATTGTTGAGCTTTGTATTGTTGTTTTGCAAGCAAATCTTCACTCACCTCCAGACTGTAGTGTTCCCCATCCAGTGACCCAGCTGTCTGAACCTGCAGCAAATTTACTACCAGCAGCCGCCAGACAGACTGGCCTAATATATTCAGAGAAAGTCACAGATGAGGAGAGCTGGAGCAGTGCTATGTCGTTGTCATGGGTAGGATCAGAATAGTCAGGATGGTTGATGAATCTACTCACTGCCCTGAAAGCTTCATTAGGGTTTGAGCCCGACTGGCTCTGACGTCCTAGGTAGATATCAATGGTTCTCATTGAACTGTATATAGGGAAAGTCAGTTTTAATTCAACTAGCATCAGTTCATAATAGTGTCTCGAGCTGTATTTAAACTTCATACCTCTGGAAGCAGTGAGCTGCAGACAAAACCCAGTCTTTATTGATTAGACTCCCACCACAGAAATGGCCTCCAAATGTGGTGCTTTGAATGCTGACTTGCCACGGCCAAGCACCTGCCGTTGCATCCTGCCCTCCAACAATCTTGTTGTTGAAGGGGGCTTGACCACATACTGATGAGAGGAAGGACGGATGTGGGAATTCCCAGTTAAAATGAGATAATAATTTAATACACACAAGATATGTGGAACAATAGTTTTATGGTCGTTAAGTCTATGACAACTTACCATCTAACTGGCAGAGAGAACCTGGAAAACAGAGACCAAGCAATTAGATGAACATGAATGGAACGGATTAACTGGTTTGTGTAGCCTGCAATCTGGTCGCCGTGATTTTGCCAAGTAAGACATGTTCCTGGATCAACATCTTTTGTTGATCCTGGATCAACATAACTGTCCAAAAATATAGATTTAACCCAATCCCTACCCCTAAACCTAACCCTACCCATAATTTATTCCTAAAAACAGTGTGAAATGATAGCTGATTAACAAGGATGTAGAAGCACCTAACCCTGATTCTAAGCCTAAAACAGATATTTCCTGAAAAGTTATCCCTCAATTCTGATTGGTTCTGATAGGAATGTTGTTCCAGGATCAACAAGGATGTTGATTCAGGAGCATGTTGTACTTGGTGAAATCACGGTCACCCCTGCAACCTCACCTTTTACATGTCGGCACATACCATTGGCGTGAATCAAGATAATAGTTTCACATGGGTTAGGGGTTTAGGGATTGTAGCCAGGTTGTTGAATGATTTCATTGTCTTAAAAATAGAAGCTGAACCTGTCAGTCCTGTGAGCTAAATTAGGAAGCCTGTTTCACACCATGTGAAGCAGCAGTGTAACAACAAAAGCAGGTACTGACAACATCTCTGTACAGCATCTTGGGTTACTGAATGAAGTATTTGTTTTAATAATGGCCATAAATTATAAAATGGTTATCGGGAATTGGCCTGTAAGTGGCTTGATTCAGACTCATTTAAATAGAATTTATGGAATCAAATTGATATCTAAAGGGTAATTAATCTACAAAAAGAATCAGTGGGTGATTTTGCTCAAGTGTTTTGTGCTGCTTCATAAAAGCTTGTATTGTAAAATAGGCTCACCGAAGCTACTAACAATGATATTACACTGTAAAAATATATCTTTCGAAGTTTTTCTAAATAACAACAAGTATTGGAGTATTTACAAGAAAATACTATTTCAGTCTTTTTACTTTAAAAAAAATCACGTTTAATTCAATGTGTTACTTGTTGATTCTTTGTAATTCATTTACTAGCAATTTCTGAGTGAACACCAATTTTTCCTGCTATGTGTCACTATGCTTGCGTGAACAGTGTACATACGGACTCGCTGCTTACGTGTGCAGCTGGTGAAATAGGTCTTACAGCCACTTTCATGAATCCTGCAGGATTTTTTTTTTTTACCCTAGTGATATACTTGGACTAAATTATCTACATTAAAATAATTATGCTTGAATACTATCTTATTTCATAGATTTGACATATACCCGTTAAGCATAAAGGTTCTTTATTGGCATCTGTGGTTCCATGAAGAAACTTTAATATCCCTGCAACCTTTTCATTTCAAAAAATGATCTTTATATAGTGGAAGAAGTTCTTTAGATTATTAAAATGTTCTTCATAATGGTTATTTTAAGAACTGTGCACTGAAAGGTTCTTTGGGGAACCCAGGTTAGTTCTTCTATGGCATCGCTTTGAAGAGTGAACATCAAGCTACATTCTTTCAAAATAAAGGTTATCTTTATTGCCATTATTATGAAGAATGTTTAACATCCATGGAAACTTTACATTGCACAAAAGGTTTTTTTATGGTGGAAAAAGTTATTTAGATTATTAAAATGTTCTTCACATAAAAGAATGTAAAAAAATAATAATAATAATAATAATAAATAAATAATAGATGTTCACTGAAAGCTTATTTGGGGAACCAAAAAATGGTCCTTCTGAGGCATCATTGTGAAACCCCCTCTTGGGACTATTATTTATGAAATATTTAAATGGAATATTTATTATTAAAATGTTTTTGAAATATCAAATAAATACTATTATTATACAGGAGTATAAGACAGTTGATTGTTTGTACGAACAGTTTAATTCAAAGTCGGCATCCCATTTTATATGTTTGAAATTCAATTTCAAGCATTTAAACATAAGACTTCAAACCAAAAGGTGTTTCCGATCATGAGAAACAGCTAGTTTATGTGTTCACACCAATTGCTGGTATCCGTGTTTTTAAGTTGCAAAATTCATTAGCAACAGGAATTCAATTGACTTGTCATTATCAAACTATTTCAACATTATTAAATCTATACTTCATTTTATAGACTTACCTGCTATGTTCAGAAGTATGGTTCCGGCAACACTCAATGCTGTGTTAAACTTCATACTTCTGCTCTGCTCTGTGATCTGACGGCTGTTTCCTCTACTCTCAGGTCTCTAATGAGATGTAAAGCAGGTACTAACGTGTTCATCAAGCATTCTCTGCACCAACCACCATGAGTGTCTGACTTATCTTTTTTTCAAGTGCATTTTATTCTGTATTTACAGTACACATCCCGGTCACCTTTACAGGTAATGTTAAGAATTTATTGAGCACTTTTCAGTTCAAGGTCACTTCACTACACATTAACACATTACAAAATGTCAAGTGTCTCTAATTTGATGTGTATAACGTTGCTTAGAATTTACTATGCAAAGCAGCATTCTGAATGGGCATGACAGAGACTATGTTATAAATACATGAGAAGTCTTCGGTTTTCTTTTTCTTTTTTTTTTTGCTAATATAAACTTTCCAGTCTGCTTCTGCCTCTTACCTGATACATGAAATAAACAATAAACCATCCAGTGAGTCCAAAGAATCTCAGTCTTTTCTGCTTTTATTATTTTAATCGTCATTTTAAAATTAATTTGTGCCAGTTAAACAGAAAGATACATACACTACTGTTCAAATGTTTTTGAAAGAAGTCTCTTATGCTCACCAAGGCTGCATTTATTTCATAAAAAACAGTAATGTTGTGAAATATTATTACAATTTATAATAATGGTTTTATATTTAATATATCTTTAAATGTAATTTATTCCTGTGATGACAAAGCTGAATTTTAATTTCATTACTCCAGTCTTCAGTGTCACATGATTCTTCAGAAATCATTGTAATATGCTGATTTGGTGCTCAAGAAACATTTCTTATTATTATAAGAAATGTTAAAAGCAGCTTATTTTTGATTAAAACTGTAATGTTGTCAGGGATTCATCTCAGTCACTTCAGTCACCATCCAGGATAATCACCCGCACCTGCTGTCACCAATCAAGCCACACTACAAATACACACACATCACAGTCACTCACTGTCCGGTCTACCGTTCACTCATATGGACTGTTCTGAACTCTCTCTACTGAATTCTCCTAGAAAGACTTACCTACGGTTCCTCCCGCGATCCTCCCACGACTCCTTAGAATCTGTTCCACGATCTCCAACGAAACCGGCCCAAGATACTCATCATCAGAACTCAGATAAGAACCCTGGAATCATTCACTGTGTTGACACTCACCTGCCTTTACCTCACCCGTTCCATTCTTCTGCTTGTCATATAAATAAACCATCCTGTTTTGCACTTACCTGTTGTGTCTGGCCTTGCTTTGTGACAGAAGACCGGACCAACACAAAAACCTCCATGGATCCTCGACCTCCCACACCCGCAGAAGTCCTGGAGGAGCTGGTAAATGCCCTCCGGGCTTCTCTGCTTCCTCCGGCAACCCCCCAATCTGCCTCTGTAAGTCCCATGGCCATGCCTGCTTCATACGCGGGTGATGCAGCTAAGTGTGGCGGCTTCCTCCTGCAAGTGGCCTTGTTCATCGAGATGCAGCCGCAGAAGTTTTCCTCCGAACGCACTAAGGTAGCATTCCTGATATCTCCCCATGTACAAGCTCAAATGGCTATATATGATGACTCCGTTGGACTCGAAAGCTTCATGCAAAAAGCCAACCGAATTTCCCAGCGTCTGTCCGCGTGTGAGGTGACTCGCTGGAGTGAGCACTGTCACCGCAACTGTCTCACATCATTACCCACTCCACTCCCAGGATCTCACTCGGCTCAAGTTGCATCTACCCTCATCGAAAGCCCCGAACCTCGGGAGAAGGTCACGGTCCCATCTGATTACTTGGCGTTCCAGGATGTCTTCAGTAAGCAGGCAGCCACCCAGTTACCACCTCATCGGCCATGGGACTGTGCCATCTCACCTGGGAATCGATTTTGTGACTGACTTACCCAACTCAGAGGGGAATACCTGCATCTTGGTGGTCGTAGATCGTATTTCCAAAGCCTGTAAGCTAATCCCCCTCAAAGGACTTCCAACCGCTCTCGACACTGCAGAAAGTTTGTTCACACACGTCTTTAGAAACTTTGGGGTCCCCGAGGATGTAGTCTCCGACAGGGGACCACAATTTATCTCCCGCGTTTGGAGGGCATTCTTCCGGCTACTAGGGGTCACGGTCAACTTATCCTCAGGCTACCATCCCCAGACAAATGGCCAGACTGAGAGGAAGATCCAGGAACTCGGACGTTACCTCCGGGCATACTGTCACGACGACCAACACAGCTGGAGCCGTTTCCTCCCTTGGGCCGAGTATGCACAGAATTCCCTGAGACAGACCACCACCGGCCTCACGCCGTTTCAGTGCATACTCAGTTACCAGCCCCCGCTCTATCCGTGGACAGGAGAACCGTCGGAGGTTCCAGCTGTATACTTCCACTCATCCAGGAGAGAAAGTATGGCTGTCCACCCGGGATCTGCGCCTCCGCCTGCCCTGTAAGCCCTGTAAGACCCGCTACATTGGTCCGTTCCCGATACAGAGGCAGATCAAC
>NW_015649593.1:108964-110138 GCF_001515625.1 Sinocyclocheilus rhinocerous
GCCCTCTCACGCATGCACTCTCCAGACACTCCTTCCGATCCTGAACCCATTCTCCCTCCAGCCATGATTGTAAGCCCCATACAATGGAACATCGACGAGGACATTCGGGCCGCCACTCTCACGGAACCTGCTCCGCCGGGAGGCCCAGACGGGAAAACGTATGTGCCCACTTCCCAGCGACAATCCCTTCTGGGCTCCGTGCACAATGTACCGGGCTCTGGACACCCAGGCAGCCAACGGACCCTCTCGCTCCTTCAAGCTCGGTACTGGTGGCCCAGTATGGCCCGGGATGTCATCAGGTACGTCCGCAGTTGCTCAGTCTGCGCCATGTCCAAGACTCCTCGTCACCTCCCCGTAGGCAAGCTAGTGCCCCTGCCGATCCCACATCGACCCTGGTCTCACCTGGGGGTCGATTTTGTGACAGACTTGCCCAACTCAGAGGGGTATACCTGCATCTTGGTCGTAGTAGATCGGTTTTCTAAGGCCTGTAAACTAATCCCCCTCAAAGGACTTCCCACCGCTCTCGACACTGCAGAAAACTTATTCACCCACGTATTCCGAAACTTTGGAGTCCCCGAAGATGTCGTCTCCGACAGGGGACCGCAGTTTATCTCCCGTGTGTGGAGGGCCTTCTTCCGCCTACTAGGGGTCACGGTCAACCTATCCTCAGGCTACCATCCCCAGACAAACGGCCAGACTGAGCGGAAGATCCAGGAACTCGGGCGTTACCTCCGGGCATACTGTCACGACGACCAACACAGCTGGAGCCGTTTCCTCCCTTGGGCCGAGTATGCACAGAATTCCCTGACCCAGACCACCACCGGCCTCACGCCGTTTCAGTGCATACTCGGGTACCAGCCCCCGCTCTTCCTGTGGACAGGAGAACCGTCGGAGGTTCCAGCTGTGGACCACTGGTTCCGAGTGAGCGAGAGGGTGTGGGACTCAGCTCACCTCCATCTCCAACGCGCAGTGTGGAGGCATAAGGCCTTCGCAGATGCTCGGCGTACTTCCACTCCCACTTACCATCCAGGAGAGAAAGTATGGCTGTCCACCCGGGATCTGCGCCTCCGCCTGCCCTGTAAGAAGCTGAGTCCCCGCTACATCGGTCCGTTCCCGATACAGAGGCAGATCAACGAAGTCACTTATGAACTCCAACTCCCACCCAGGTACCGAA
>NW_015649593.1:110579-111278 GCF_001515625.1 Sinocyclocheilus rhinocerous
GTCAATAAACCATCCTGTTTTGCACTTACCTGTTGTGTCTGGCCTTGCTTTGTGACAAATGTGTTTAGTTCATGGAACGTTGATGAATAGAAAGTTGAAAATAACAATTTATTTCAAATAGAAAACTTGTGTAACAGAAATGTCTGTCACTTTTGATCCATTTTATTTTTATTTTAAAAGTAATATTATTTAGACATAAAATTGTATTTCAAACTTAAATGGTAAAAAAATTGAGAGAGAGTAAACAACCGAGTAAAATGCAATGCTATTTGGCCCTAAAGAGAGAGTACAGTATGGCAGAGTATCTGTACACAGTGTCAGATAAGAAACCGAGAGGCATGTTGACCAGATATGCCACCGGAGCAGAGACTGTGTTCACACTGTGATCTGAATCGGATGGAAACAGAACTGCACTTCCTAACAGAATGCCCCAAAGCCTCAAATACACAGACAGTGTTCTATGATAAAATACAGCAGATCCATCGGACATTTAAAACTCTTTCAAACCAGGAGAAACTGCCGTATCTGTTAGGAGAACACAAGAACGGCTGTGTGTTTGCCGCTCAATATGTGTCTGCCTGTCACCATAGAAGAGAAAACACTCAATCTGCCCTGATCTGATGTTTCCAGCACATGTAGATTATATTATGCCAAATTACTGTATTATATTACTTAGATGTATGTTTTGCTTCTGTAAAT
>NW_015649593.1:111371-117516 GCF_001515625.1 Sinocyclocheilus rhinocerous
TACATTAGTAATTCATTTTGCACTACATGCTTAATACTTTTTATATATTATTATTATTATTATTACTATTATTATTATTCTTTTTCTTTCTGTTAATGCATATGTGCACTATTTGTAAGCAGTCCAGCTGCAATGGCTTTGGCAATACAAATGTATAATTTTTGTCATGCCAATAAAGCACTCCTAAATTGAAATTGAAAAAAAATTGAGAGAGAGAGAATGTATGGACTACAATAAAGTATGAATAGGAACTGATTTAAATCTGTCTAAAAATGTTCCGGTGTTTTTTGTTTGTTTGTTTTTTTAACGTATGTTGCTGACTTACCTTAATCAATGTTGTGTAAAGTTATTTGTACTTTTACTTAGAATTTCCTCAAGTGTCATTTGATGATGACTGCTTTAAAATCTAGTTTTACTGGTTTTATTACTGTGGACAAACCTGAATGTTTCTCTCAGAAGAAAACATTTCCTCAAGGCCTGGGTGATGATCTCATGCCCTGCACAATTAACTGCCCATTCACATGTGCTTTTTCAAAAGTACGTCACTATTTTATTTTTTCACTATTATCTTTGATAATTGCTAAGAAAAGATAAATTCCACATGTACCAATTATAAGTCTGCTCTTCGTAAAGAACTGCCATAAACTATTAAAAAACAATGGATATGGTTAGCAGGAGTTCTTACAGTATGTTGATCATCTCTGTATCATGAGCAGCAGTGTCTGGAGTAAACACTACAAAATTGTGAAATGAAAACCATGGATACCATGTTTGTATAAATTAAATTAATATTTGTTTATTCTGCAGATACATCAATAAATACATCAATACATAATTGTTTTTACTTTTAAATAATAGTCTACCCTTATGTGGCTTTATGGAAACTGCTGAAAGTGTTCTAGTTTAACATTATGTTTAATGGTTCCAATTGTAAAGTAAAAAATTCTAATTTCATTATAAGTATTCTAATTGTCACAAAGTCATAACTACATGCATAAACATCATTCAGTTGCATTGTTATCTAATAAATGACTAATTAGGAAAATATAAACAGGTCTTTTTTCTGACAAGTCAATTCTCTTTTATAGTAAACTACCATCCACTCATACACAGGGAAATACAGTGTCAGTGACAGTAGAGAGTCAATATGTTTTTTTTCTTCCTTTAATGGTAATGAAAGTTTGTTCATTGATTACATCATTATTAACCATGGCCTCACTATAGTACATGTTTATGTACCCATATATATATATATATATATATATATATATATATATAAACTAAAAAAATAGAAATCATATTAGTTATTAGTAATAGTTATTAGTTGTTAGTAACTGGTAATCAATTAAGGCAGCAAAATGTTTAAAAATTAACTTGACACCCTCATGAACTTGACATGTTGACACCCTCATTAAAGAGTTCAAAAGTACATAAGTATAACATACATAGTTTGCCCTTGAAGTGCATAGATATTATCTATGCATAGTCATTAACCATTCCTTTTCGTAATCAGTTTCGATGCGATATTTGACCTTTATGTCCTTTCAGATTCAGTAATATTATCGATTTATCTGCACTTTTAACACTCTCGGATGAGAACAAAATTTAAACTGAATTGAGCTGGATAATGATCTTTGCAGCCTCAACACTATTATTGAACTGAATTTAATCAACATTGAATTAACTTGAGCTGAATAATAACATTATTGCCTTCTGTAGAGCTGCTTTGCATCTGAATTGAATTTGTTCCATAATTTATGAAAATTGAAACAATGACATTTATTGAACTGAATTGAAACAGAATTAAATGAGCTGAATGATGACAATATTGTCTTCTGCAGTGCTGCTTTACAGCTGAAATGGATGTAATTTTATAACTGATGAATTTTACAACAGTAACACTGTTGTTATACGGTTTATTCATGTGAAGTTGCTTTGAAACAATCTGTATTGCTATATAAATAAATGTGAACTGATTTGACTTCTTTCTGTAGTTTGAGCCAGAACCTCTTATTTATTTTGCTCTTGCAATATAAAATTGTTAATTTTGCTTGGGATATTTCAAGTTGTATAAAGCAAAGGTAACAGCCATAAAACCTTATTTTAGACTTTTCTGTGCAGATTCAAAAAATGACTTTAGAAATTGTATGGCTCAATGAACAAGCTGGCATGTAACATGAAGTGTATGAAACATCTCTTCTGTTTAAAAGAGCAGTCTGTTTATTATAGTAATGTTATAATCTAAACTTTAAAGTTGGGTAATGTATCTAGCAGTTGTTATTATGTACAACGTGTCATTGTATGTTTATTGTTCAAGCTCAAAAAAAAAAACTTTGCCCTTATCAAGATGTCAGATTCCCAACGCCACTCTTCACCGGAAACAAGTGGCACATAATTTTGACCTTTCTTCCGGTTGGCTCCCGCCCCACGTAGCCATTTTGCGTATCCTAGACAAAAAAAGAAGGGTTAGATAGAAAGATAACCAGACACAGAATAAAATTAGTCTTCAAATCATAGCGAGAATCAAAAGTGCGGATGTAACTGTGCAATATGATAGGCGCGGGAGCGGGCCTATTCACCAGCCGCGGCCCATATTCAAAGAGGAAACATTTGGCTAGCTGGCTAAAGAACCGTTAGCGAAGGAATGAGATAAAGACTTCATAGACACTAAAGTGTTGTACGACATCCATACTTATCAAATTATACTCTAAGCAAGCTAGAAGGCGGACGTTGGTAGAAATATGGACCGTGTGTTGATTTGAAACGTCGCTGTGGGCAAAAAACAACAACAAACGCCACGGTTATTTGCGGAGGAAGCCGGATAACTGTTTATTCACCGGGAATAAAGCGCAGGATCGCAGCACACCACGGTAAGACTGTGTTTTCTTTGAACACTTGAGTTTATAACCTAATGGTGATTGTGAGGCATTTATAGTTGCATAAAGTTCAGGCTTTCCGTTGTTGACAGACGCTCATCTTGAGCCTGTCATGAACTAGCCGGGCTTCTTCCATCATTACAGTATAACCATGGGTTTGTACTAAAATACTAACGGTTCCATTTTAAGCTAGTTGGATGTGTCTCAAAACCTAGTGAGCTGCCTATCTAAAAAGCATCGGACACAGTATTTTGCCTGTAATACCCAAACGTGCAGTTTCGCTAGGTTTTGAGACACAGCCGGTGTGTTTCTCTATTGTCTAGTTTCCCTTTTCCAGCAGAACACCGGAAACTGATTCTGCCCCCATTTCTAATTAGCATTTATACAATAGTATGCAAATCTTTACACTTTTAAACACACTGCACACAAAGTCCACAGGAAAGGTTTTAGTGGTGTGAGAGGTGTGCTTCAAATGCACAAACACATTACGGACTTAAGTGCACTCAGTGGGTAGAAGGAAGAGCATTACTGGGTACCATTTAAGTACAATAATAGCATATTAGGCGGAGTGTTATCAATACTTGATATTTATTGTGTAATGTTAGTAGACTGTCAAAGACCTCATCAATACTTTGTAAAGATATACTTCTCAGTCCTGGTTGCTGCACATTTTGGATGGATGACACACCCAGGTCTTGGAGCCTCTGTTGGTGAACTGAAGATATAAATCAGGCGGTGACCTTAACAGTTGTTTCACCCAAAAATTAAAATGCTGTCATCAATTATTCACCCTAATTCAAGCCTATAAGAAGACATAATGAAGATATTTTTAATAAACCTGAGAGATTACATTCCTTCCATTGAAAGTCTGTGTAACCAAAACTTTGATGCTTCAAAAAATTCATATAAAACATGGTAAATGCAATCCATATGAATAAAAAATGTCAATAATCTAAATAGACACCATCACTTTATATGATGAACAGGTTTAATTTAGGATTTTATTCACATTTAAACAATTGATCAGTGTTTTTTGAATCAAAGGTTTGGTTACATGGCCTTGAAGTTGAGGGGACAGAAATCTCTCAGGTTTTTATTAAATATCTTCATTTGGGTTTCGAAGATGAACGAATGGGATTGGAATGACGTGAGTCAGTGATGACCGAATTTGAATTTTTCAATGAACCATCCCTTTAAAGGGGTCATATGATGCTTTTTTAAAGATCATTATTTTGTGTATTTGGTGTAACAGAATATGTTGACATGCTTTAATGTTCAAAAAACACATTAAAGCATGTCAACATATTCTGTTACACCAACTAGAACGAGCCGTTTTAGGGCGGCGTGGCAGAGTCTTAACTTTGATAAAGAATATCTCTTTGGTTTTGAGACTTTAGTCTTTGCAACTTCAGGGATCTTATCTATGCACAATCAGCTTGTAACACTCCAAAGAGAAAGGAAAACTTGAAATCGCATCATATGACCCCTTTAAATATATAGATATTCAGAATGTGCAGGATTTCAGGATTGAGAACTACTGTTGTAAAGATTTGTTTTATGGGTTGGTTTGCAGCTGTGGGTTTTCCCTTAGATCTTGCGTGAACCTCCTTTCTTTAAACAAGAAATGCGAAATAGACTTCTCCATCCCATAGACCCCCACCACCCTGTAATCATGCTGTTTGAAGCAAAAGGAAGCACTGGTGATCCACAGAGCTCAAATGACATTTGCTTTTCCTTGATTTATTTTCTAGTCTTCATTCCAGCAACCAGAAATTACAAAAGTTTCCTATGCCGCTAACAGCTTTGAGACTCGGATGAACTTGTTTGGCTTTTACTTCGTCTCCCGCGGTGTGATTGAGTCACCGTATGTCTGATTGTGCAGGGGTGTCTGGCTGAAGTATTATATTTCAATCTGAGTGTCTGTTCTAGAGATGTTTTCCGAGCTGATTGTCCCAAAACATGTTTGTCGGAAACTTCCGTCTCTATCATTGGTCCTCTGTGCTTCATGTCAAATATGTATTAACTCGGCATGAAACTATTTATTTACTGAATGCCTGTAATTGATGTTATTGTGAACAACTGTGCATGTTTCATTTTTAAAACAATTTTGACCTTGTAGTGTTTAATCAAAATGTCATAACTGAACTTTCTGGTGAAATCTCTGGTTGGCGTATGTAGGACTTCTCAGATCATTTAGTCCATTTAAAACCCGACCCTGCAAGCATCTCGAAATACAATGCATAGAACCCACCCTTCATTGGTTTAGTTTTCAATAATCTGTTACACTCGAATATATGGATATAATGATTCACTCAACTCACGATTCGATTCGATTTGAAGCAAAAACCGAATGGTCTGACTTCAGTTTTGTGAAACTATACTGCATAAAACATATCTGAACGAAACAGCAGACAAGCTGAATGAGACGCAGATTCACTCTCTGACAGCAGGTGGCGCTTATGAACAGCAATGATACAGTGTTTCCTGGGTTACCGCTGTAAACACAGCAGAGGTGCGCTTATGAATGCTACTTTAATATGCATTGTTCAGAGACGAGATGAAAAGAAAATATAATCTAAACTCTTCTAAAGAGAGTCAGTTCCCCTCAGAGAAGCATTCATATAAACTCCTACTTCAATTGTATCGCGAGTTGTTTGGCATCTCAACCGATTTGAATAGTCACATATTTGAATCCAGGGCTCGACAATAAGGACTGCCCGATGGCCCGGGGCCAGCGTGAAAGATGTTCGGGACAGTAGACGGATTTGTCACTTGCCCAATCGGGCCACTGCAGCGTCGTCACGAAATTTTATCATTTGCATGTGTTTTTAAGCCTTGTTAATTTTAAAATTCAAGCGATTAAAAAGCATTTGTGTGCGAAAGACAACTCCTTTCAGTACTCGCGTGCTGTGTTCTGTGTGAACAGCGTGTGCACAATTTAAAAATTCAAGCGATTAAAAAGCATTTGTGTGCGAAAGACAACTCCTTTCAGAACTCGCGTGCTGTGTTCTGTGTGAACAGTGTGCGCACAGACAGCCGCGAGCCACCTGAACGAGCAAGTATACAAAAGTATGTCAAAATACCCATCCTGGCAAGTAGGGTAAACGTACCTATTAAGCTCATGTACCCACTAAGCACACTTACATTTTTGAGCTCAGATTATAAAAAGAAAAAAAAAATGTATTATGCTACTTGATGTCTTAATCAATTGATGTGTTTGTTACTATACAGGGCTCTACGCTTACTTTTCTTTTTAGGAGCACTTGTGC
>NW_015649593.1:117982-120329 GCF_001515625.1 Sinocyclocheilus rhinocerous
CATACACACACACACATATACACATATACACACACACACACATACATACACATACATATACATACACACACACACATACACATAAACATACACACATATATATATATATATATATTAGGCATGGGACGATAACCGGTTTCAAGGTATACCGCGGTTTGGAAAATCTGTCGTATGGGAATTTTTCGGGTAACGTAGACTAACCATGTTCCGTACACGACGATGTTCCGTACAGATGACGTTTTAGCGCCGATCGCTAATACTTCCAAGTCGAACATAAACTATATATGTGTGTCATCTTCGGTTTTCTCCCTCTTTCACCCCCGATCAAGACAGAATGCGCAAATGGCTTCAAATCACCACATCGCGTCTGTCTATAAGCGAGCTGCACAGTTCTCCTGGAGACCATGCGTTCATGCACACTCGCAGCACACACACATAATGCCATGTTCACATTACTCCGTTTGCAGTGCGTATGTGGTGCGTATTTTTTCTGCACTCATGTTAACGGATTAATAAAGCGTGCACTGCACACTGTTGAGGTCCGGCAGTGCGTTCCAGTAGCGTTGCGTCTGCAGCAGTGCAGAGATCGTTTCCACACCGAGTCTATTTTTGCTGCGCTGCAAGCAGCTGAATTAAAGTAACTGCGCATTGTTTGCAGTAAATATGAACATGGATTGACACGAAAATGTAGTAATTACACCATAAATGCATATTATTAAAGTCTACTGTGTTTCACAGTCAATTTTCAAAAATGAAATTCAGGCCCTGAATAAATGTCTAAAAATCCTGATTGGAGTATCACTATAAAGAGTTGTAAATGATAAAAAGAAGGCTTTAAAAAGATCGGTATCGGCAGATACTGCTTTCTGTGATTGGTGATCGACTTCAAAAATCCTGATCGGAGCACCCCTACTAGATTCACTTTTAACTTAATAATAATAATTGTAATTGCTCTCTGTTAGTTCATGTTAATTAATGCATTAACAAATGAGACTTTGTTGAGACTTAAAAATTGTTGCTTTGTAAAGTGTTACCAAAAAATCTATTGGCTTAAATCTAATGCCTAAATAATGTGAACAAGTCATTGGACAACATTACTTAGGCTACATATAAAAAAATGCATGTGCCATGGATAAATAAAATGGAATAGCCGGACAATAAGGAAATGATTTTAATCAAACATGTAATAACTCAATCTGACACTCGAGAGTCGCGAGCTGTTTGAGAGGCGGTTTTGTGCGCTTTAGCTGAAAATGCATTGAATACCGTCTGTCAGAGAGTGCGCGAGTACTTTATGGGTTAAAATTAGTGGTCGGTATGCTCGACGGTCGGTCCGTGTGAATTGAATGCGGACAGGAGGAGAGTTCAGCTTCACTGGAGATGTGCGATCGACAAACTTTAAATTCATGATTTTAAATTATGCTGCGCTTTATGCATTTGCCCACTGCCATATTCTTGTCATTTTCACTGTGTTCTGTATGTAAAATGAGTGTTACCTTGGCTTTATTTGAAAAAAATATGATTAATGCACACAAACTTCCCAGAATACTGAGTGCCCTGTTGGTTACAGTGCTTACTTTCTTTTTAATTATATTTGTATTAAATATTTATTTATTTGTGAAAAATACTTTGTCATCTAAAGTATAAGTATGTTTATTTAACACACATTTTCATCCAATATTCATCCAATATGCTGGATCGGGGTATCGGTCAGACGAGACTGATTCAAATCCGATATAGTGCGTATACTATTCTGTGTTATTGTATGAAATTGGCAAACTTTAAACTAGAGATCGACCGATATATCGATTTACCAATATTTTCCCGATATTTAAGCATTTTACCATAATCGGATATCGGTTTTGTAATATCGGATTCACCGATAAACGCCGCCATCTTGTGGGTGTTTTGAGAATTGCGCGCAGGATCACCATTGCAGCGCATCTGAGGGGAGACGAGACAACAACAACGGCATGGTGCAGGTACTTGATTTGCTGTAGTTAGTAAACTTTATTTAACATAACAGCCATTTATGCACAAATTAGATGCATTACATAAATGCCTGATATGTAGTTTATGCAGCTTGGCTCTAAGAAATAGAGACCAACTCACGGAGTCATGTAAAATAATCCGTCAAGTCCTGTCCCAATAAAGACGTAACTTTGCCTGAATTAAATATGCAGCCATGAATGAGCGCATGTTGGAAATAAAAGCGCTGAATTGAATTATCTCTCTGTTGTCTGCTCATCGTTTGTCTCGTGAAGTCGGAGTCACGTAAGATAATCCATCAAGATCCTCTCCCAATAAAGACGTAACTTTGCATGAGTTAAATAATACAGCCATGAAT
>NW_015649593.1:120724-128940 GCF_001515625.1 Sinocyclocheilus rhinocerous
CCCCAAAGCATAATGTTTTCACCTCCGTGCTTGACTGTAGGGATGGTGTTCTTGGGGTCATAGTCAGCATTTCTCTCCCTCCAAACACGGCGAGTCGAGTTAATGCCAAAGAGCTCAGTTTTGGTCTCATCTGACCACAGCACTTTCTCTCAAGCCTTCTCTGAATCATTTAGATGTTCTTTGGCAAACTTTAAATGGGCTTGTACATGTGCCTTCTTGAGCAGGGGGTCCTTGCGGGCGCTGCAGGATTTCAGTCCATTGCGGCGTAGTGTGTTACCTATGTTTTGCTTGGTGACTGTGGTCCCAACTGCCTTAAGATCATTAACAAGCTCCTCCCGTGTAGTTCGGGGCTGATCCCTCACCTTTCTCATGATCATCCTTACCCCATGAGGCAAGATCTTGCACGGAGCTCCAGACCAAGGCCGATTGATGGTTGTTTTGTATTTCTTCCATTTCCGAATAATCACACCAACAGTTGTCTCCTTCTCACCAAGCTTCTTGCTGATGGTCTTGTAGCCCATTCAAGCCTTTTGCAGATCTACAGACTTGTCTCTGATATCCTTTGACAGCTCTTTGGTCTTGCCCATGATGGTGGGAGAGGTTGGAATGGAAGATACAGATTGTGTGGACAGGTGTCTTATACACCCAACAAGCTGACATTAGGAGTAACTTCTTAAAGTGGCAGGACTAATCTGTGTTCCACATGGGCACATAACCAATCTGTGGGAGCCAGAATTCTTGCTGGTTGGTAGGAGATCAAATCCTTATTTCACTCACTGAAATGCAAATCAATTTCTAACCTTTATATAATGTTTTTTTCTGGATTTTTTTGGTTGATATTCTGTCTCTATCCGTTAAAATAAACCTACCATAAAAATTACAGACCCTTCATTTCTTTGTAAGTAGGCAAACTTACAAAATCAGCAGGTGATCAAATACATATTTTCCCCACTGTATAGTGCATAAATGTTTTTTAGGAATTTTCCGCTTTATAATCGCAAAACCTGCTTGAATGTATAGAATTACGCACAATGCCCGCAATCCCGCAACGAAATTCAGGCCCTGATTATATTGCACAAAATCATGGAAACACTGCAGCTAAACTCAGAAAATTCACAGCGTTTTATTATAATAGTGTTCTCATTATAATGTTATGCATATGACAGTCCCAGTCCCAGTTATTAATATTAAGATAATAATAGGATAATATATAACTCTGTGGACGCATTCTTTCCATAACAATGCTCTGAAACATGCCATATTCTTTTACAGTCGTGTTCTCATTATAATTTTATGTACCCTATATGACAGATTTGTTGTGCACATGTTGCCCTTAATGGTACCTTCCTTTTTAAAGTGATTTAAGCAATTCGATACCATCATGGCCATACACGTTTGAAGTGTCTCAGCAGGGGTCAGGTAGGCCAAGAGAGTATCGTGGTAAGCCTTGAGAGTACCGCAGTACGTACCGTGGGTGGTGTATTGCACTTTTTCGGTTCGGTTTGAATATTGTTATACCCCTAACAGATAGGGTTGGGTATCGTTTGGGTTTTTTCGATACCGGTGCCAAATCGGTACTTTCAAACGTTTTGAATGATAAAACAACAATGAACACTCGACTGCGACAATATAGTTTATCTGTGTTATTCAAGCCATCTCTGGTATTTTTATAATAAGTATATTTATAATCCATTGCTAATCGATGTATTCTTTTTAAAGTAGCCTATGAAACATATTTTCTGCCTCATTCTGTGACAAGAAGCCACATCAGATCACAAAAGGAAGCATTTGACTGCTGTTGTGGAGTAAAAAGGTTATAATGTTCTCTTTTGTTGGACAACAGGTTTAGAAATGTGAATACGAGAGGATTAGCTTTAGGCATTTTAATTTAAGCATGTATAGCTTAGTTAACGGAAGGCTACCTGCTTCCATCAGAGCAAGTGTAATTGCTGCATTCACACGCTCATCGGTTGTGCTTTTTAGTCGGAATGTGAAAACAACATGGACACTCGTGTTACTACAAAGATATTGTGAATAAAAAAATGAATATTAGTAAAATTTAAAATAAACATTTGCATTTGAGTGTTAGGAGTGCGTCAGGGAGTGTCATCAGTGGCGCACAAGATGCGGTGATAATGATGTGAGTGATGTTGTTGCATTTTAAAGTTTTGTTAGTCGAGCCCACGAGATGCGCCGCTGCTGTGTTATGCATTCAAAATATTAGAGAAATATGGAAGCTCAAATTAATGCTACATCCGTGAACTCGCTGACGTCAGATGAACTCGCTCGGAACATGTCCCAGTCGACGTCATCAAGAGCCGCCTGAACCATAGCTTCTGAGTGGGAGGACCAGCGCGTCACTACTCTCTGCACCGGGGGTTCTTGAACGAGCCTTTGTTTATATTCCGATGTGAGGAAAATGGCGGCATGCCATCCGATTTGCCAAAAGCCGGTAGTGAGCGAGCTTTGTAGGCATTCTTATACTGAGAGTAGCAATGATCCAGTGTATTCGGACCTCTAGTTGGACAGGATATATGTTGATAAAAGTTCGGCATGACCTGCCTGAGGTTGGCTTTGTATCAGACGGCGTTACAGCAGTGTCCGGGACCGAGGTCGTTAGCCATGTTTCAGACAAACAAAGGATGTTACAGTCCCTAATGTCCCGTTGGAAACTTATCCTGGCTCTAAGATCGTCCAACTTATTCTCTAAGGATTGGACATTGGCAAGCAGAATGCTCTGCAGAGGAGAGCTGTGTGCTCTTTTCCTCAGTCTGTTTCGAATCCCAGCGCGCTTCCCGTGGTGTTTCTTAATCCGTCGCCGCGGTGGGTTATTCAGGTAACCATTGTTCATCTCGAAGTTCCGGAGAATCTCAGATGGCCACGATGGGTTGGAGGATAAAGTGTCCTGAAACAGGTTAGTGTAGCGGTGTCCAATGTCCAAAAGTGTTCTTTTGTCGTAAGTGATCAGTGCAGACGATATGTGTGTAAAAAGAGAGAGCAAAAGAAAGTACAAAAGTAAATAAAAGCACAATCTAAGTGGAGCGACCTGGACGGCATCCGAACTCAGCGGCGCCATCTTGGTATACCATCTTGGTATAAAATGCGTATTTTCACAGTATCGGCTCACAGCAGGCACATACTGTGTAGTAATTTGTGAACGTTTAGCAGAGAAATTAAGACCGGTCGCACCACAACAATTATGTGCTCTCGCACAAATGCTCCCAAATATATTTTGGGGTCGCACAGATTACATTTCGGTAGGGCTGGGCGATATGGGCAAAAATTCATATGTCTGTATTTTTTGGCCATTTTCGATATACAGTATATATCTCGGTTTTTGTATTTGGATTAAAAAAAATGTATTAAATATATATATTTCACTTACAGCCCAATGTTGTCCAACAAAACAATACATATTAAAGGCTATGAAAAAAAATACAATGAATGTAACCATGTAAGCCTTTATACTATGTGCAAAAAAGGGTTAAAATCACATTCATTCTAACATTGTAACATTGCAATCAGTGTTGTCAAAAGACCCGGTATTTCGGTACCAAGTCGGTACTAAAAAAATGAAAACGTTACGGTACCAGATTTTTTAAAGTACCGGTGGTACCGAGTACCGGTTTACCAGGGGAACCCCGCCAAAACATGAGTATTTTATCCTCGGGACCCCCTCGAAATGCGATTGGGCAGGTTTTGTTGTGAAAACCTGGCAACCTCTTCTTAAAAGCAGTGGCGACCTCAAGAGGAGGAAACGCATCAAACTAACAAAGTTAAATTCACTAAAATAAAAATGAAAATAAATGAAAACAAAAGCACAGAGTTGTGTTAGGCTATTTTGAATTTGATTACCCCATTACAGTCACTTTACAGTCAGTGCTATCATAAAAATAGACTTACTTGTAGGTTTAAAATTCTACATGTCACATTTATTGTCCAACTACAAATATTTCAGCGAAATGTATATTTTAGTCAGAATTATTGTGCTGATATTTAATTGAGCTGTGTCTGTGTGGCACGCATGCGTGCGGTGGCGCTCGTTCACTGAAGTCTGTGAAGTTTAGTAGAGAATCTCAAAGCAGAAGGCTCAAGCACTTCTAACAGAAAAATGGAAATATTTCCATGACTTTCTAACATTTACAGACGGAGAATATACCTGTGAAATGCAAGTTATGCATTAAGGAAAACAGTACATCTCAAACACATTAAACGGCGCGAGTAGCCTAGCGTCTCTATCAGCGGCACACGCAGCCTTTCTGTCAGAGCATCTGACGTGCCGAGCCGCTTAAACTATGCGAAACTATAAACTATACTGTGTCTTACCAGTTTTTAAAGGCCTTAATATAAAGCTTGTCACATGTTTAGAACAAACTGGATTATGCACTTTCTCCGCAGCAGCTCAGTCTGTGTCCTCCGCTATATTTTCAGATGCACTCGTATCAAACTACTGTATATCGATATAAACGGTATTGCCCCGTATTGTATCGCTTATAAAGAAAACATCGATATATCGTACAAACTCGATATACCGCCCAGCCCTACATTTCGGGAGCATATGCGACCACAACGGTCGCAATTTCGAGCCCTGTTACAGAGGCAAAAATAGGTTTCAAACAGTACGTTGACTTTATGGACCTCACCCATCTCTTACATCAAATATTCATGTGGTATCTGTTTGTTTACATGTCTTTGAAATATGTTGAGTGTAAATCTTCATGTCTAGACCTCAGACCTTGACAGTCTATTGTGTTGTTAAATCACAGTTTAGTATGCGAGATTGCGGTGTTTCAGATTTAAATTTTTGTGAATTGATACAACAGCTCAATGTTTGTGGGCATGTGATTTTTATAGTTCTGCAACAGACTCTGTGAAGTCAGGAATGGTGATACAGTGCAGAAAATAGTTTGGATTGTATTTGTGTTCTTATAAAACCTTGAGCCTCAAGAGCCAGTGAGAACATCAAGATAACAGCAAAAGAATATCCAAAAATTGCAAGTCTCCACCTGTCCGATAAGCAAACTAATGTGAGAATGCCTTCATAGTCTTCATGTTTGAATGTTTTTCCATTTCAGTTTAGATGGGCTGCAACAACCCAGTAAAGATTTAGATCAGATTTCAGTATCGATTATCATCACCAGAGCATAGCAGATCCATAGGCGTAGCTTGACGTTTGAGTTTGGGGGGGCCAAACCGAACCGCTGGATTTGGTCAGACGTACTGTGGCAGTGAAAATGTTGTGCCACAACATATTTTGGTTTACTTTCGTTTTCACTTTGCGTGTTTGGGGTGGAGCATTTCAATTATCAGCGGAAGGAAAGAGGATATAAGGAAGTGAGTCATACCTGAGAGTAATTGCGTCATCTGTAAAAGTTTGCAGTAGTGTGGGAGTGATTGTTTGGAGAACGCTGCGAAGGTTCTCTTTTACATGTATTATTAACTGCATTATATGCATTTTTACTCCATAGAAAAACTATATAAATAAATATTTTGTAAAATTCTTAAATCGCTATGGGGGAGCCAGACCCCCCTGGCCCCCCCCCACAAGCTACGCCCATGAGCAGATCATATGAACAGTTTCATCAGTTCAGGTTTCTGCCAAATATTTTCTGTAAATAACAAATTTGAAGTCATGCGAGCATTTTTCATTTGGCAAAAAAAGCTTGTAAGGACAGCGAGTTGCTGTTTACTGCATTTTTGCTTTATTGAAGTGCTTTTAGAGTAACATTTAATGGGATTAAAAAAATTACAGTAACAAGAAACAGACAAAAGAAAATTGCAGTAACGTTGCTTTTACTAATCTACCATATTTTTTTTGCCTTGCAAATTGCTTGATAGAACATGTCTTCAAATCTTTAACATGATTATTCAATATTTTAATTTAACCAAAGTACTAACCAGCAGATGAATCATTTACCAAAATAGTTAATTGCATCACTGTAGCTTAGCCCAATGTAGTTTTCCACTCCCTCACAAACCTTGGCTTGTACTAAAGCTTTTCACTCAGCCTGAAGCCTGAATACATATTTACGTTTCCATTGTGCATGATGTGTGAATTTGAAATGCAATATGTAAATGAAATGAAGGCCATCAGGATGTTCTTTACATTTTGAGCAGTGTGTGTACATTAAGGATTGTGTTTAAATGTGAATTAACCAGATGTGTGATGCGTTAAACGATAGTCTGTTTTTCTTCACAGTATTTGGCAATTCAAACAGTGCAAACAAATGTATGGATGTATTAACATGAAGATGAAAAAGAAGGAACGACACATCTGATTTTAAATCATCCAAGCAGGGCAGATTACTGCATCTTCATTATTAATGCGCAGCACTGAGTCTCACAACTTCTAAGTGGGTCACAGACTTCTGAGTCTTTTATAGTGTGCTGCAGATGCCAGATTGTGGCATATATGCCAAGCCAGAGAAGAGATGAGAGGAGTTCACAAGTTTAGAGTGGCATTTTGACTATTTCACACTTAGTTCCATTTCCGAAAACCATTTTCACCCCAACCAAACCCGTTTTTAGAAATATGCTATTTGCTCACATTTTGGTGATTTTATTTTCCTTTTTTTTTTATTATTCTTTTTTTTTTTTCACATACACTACCATTCAAAAGATTTTTAAAAAATATTTAAGAAGTTCCTTATGCTCACCAGTGCTGCATTTAATTGATCAAAAATGCAATATAAACATTATTATTGTGAAATTTTATTTTATGCAGCTAGTAATTACTTCGGTAATTGATTAATCGGTTACTTGAGTAATCTGATAAAACGGCATCTTTTATTTTCTACATTTTAGTAAAATGAAAATGCACATCCTGCCATAATCTTGTTCCCCAAACAGATGTGTAAATTGACAGCTGGAAATAACACTTTTTGCTAGGTGAATCAAGCTGTAAATATGTCTTATATGTTGTTACTTGTTTTACCCTGCATAACTAGGTAAACTGCACCTGTAACTAGTGGTCGACCGATATTGTTTTTTTGACAGCCGATGCCGATATCTTGGAAAGCAGGGTGGCCGATGGCCAATATAAAGCCGATATAATTTTATTTATTTTAATATTTAAGAAATGTGAAATCATTTGAAAATGGATGAAAAAATAAATGTGTTAAATAAACATACTTATACTTTAGATGACAAAGTATTTTTCACAAATGTTTGTCACGCCGTCTCGAACGCATCGTCCAAACAGGAAAACTTATCGGCCGATGTCTATATTTAAAAAATGCCAATATATCGGCCTTGGTGATATATCGGTCGACCACTACCTGTAACTAAAGTGTGATTTTGTTCCTCATATTTTCAGTTTGTTGATTTGGTATGAGGAATGGTTGCTACTTGTTATTTTAGAGAAGAAAACTTGAGGCATCTTAGACCAGTTGGGGAATTTTTGCACTGAGATAAAAAGCCATTAGGTGACTCACGTGTTGGAACAGATGTTGTCTTAGTATGCACTTCATTCAAATCACTCACGTCACTAAGGCTACATCAAAGTCATCACCTTACTATGTATACTAGGCCTATGTATTATTTTCCTAATGAAGGTAACGCTTGGTGACTTTAAGCCATTTAAGCCATTTTTAAGATTTCAGTGTTTCCCACAGATTTACACACTATGTGTGGCGGCACTTTTCAACCGGGTCAACCGGGGGCTATATACAAAAAAGCAAACAGGCTTATTGAAAATGCACATTCATTCTCTGCCAGCAGGAGGCACTTAGGAGCGGCAGAAATAGCGATTTCCCGGGTAACGGCTGTAAACAATGTTAAGGCATTTTGGAAAATCTATTTGTGGCGGTCAGTGTTGATATTGTGGCGGGCCGCCACAAATAAATCAATGTATGGGAAACTCTGGATTGGGTTTTGTTCAATTTGGATGTAGGGCTGTCATGATTACTCTATTTAACTTGAGTACTCAGTTAAAAAAAATCCTTAATTACAATTAAAAGTAATCAGTAAAGTAATTTCTCCATGAATAGTTACAACAATTCGCCAATTACCGGAATAATCGATAATGACAGCCCTAATAGGAAGTCCAGAGTTATGTTTCAGTAAAGATATGGCCTATTGAGAGACTCAGTGCCGTGTTTTTGTGATGTTGCAGATGAACATAATACAACAAAATTGCTTATTTGGTAGTAGGCTTGCTGCGATAGTCGGTGTTAACCCACAACACCGGTTACATCACTTGCCCACCACGGAACCGC
>NW_015649593.1:136404-140210 GCF_001515625.1 Sinocyclocheilus rhinocerous
AATCGCACCAGGGTTCGTTTTAATCGAACCAAACATGACAAGTGTGAACACACCCTAAATGTTTATTAGACATTCAAAGGTTTGTTTAAATTATATAAATGCTTATTTGCTGAATGCTGATGGCAAACAAGAAAGTATTATAATGTTTGCCTTTCTATTACTAATAATATAAAAGCAATCGTTATAATACTTTTTGTATACATTTTAATTTCTTTGTTTAACCGTTCTATCTGATTATTAGACAGACTTCTATCCGTATTAGAACTGTTAACGACAACAGCGAACAAGAGGGAGAATGTGAGCACTGTGTGCTCAGGCCCTGCCGTTCTCAGCGCAGTCAAAATAAAAGTTTGTCACGCCGTCTCGAACGCATCGTCCAAACAGGAAAACTTATCGGCCGATGTCTATATTTAAAAAATGCCAATATATCGGCCTTGGTGATATATCGGTCGACCACTACCTGTAACTAAAGTGTGATTTTGTTCCTCATATTTTCAGTTTGTTGATTTGGTATGAGGAATGGTTGCTACTTGTTATTTTAGAGAAGAAAACTTGAGGCATCTTAGACCAGTTGGGGAATTTTTGCACTGAGATAAAAAGCCATTAGGTGACTCACGTGTTGGAACAGATGTTGTCTTAGTATGCACTTCATTCAAATCACTCACGTCACTAAGGCTACATCAAAGTCATCACCTTACTATGTATACTAGGCCTATGTATTATTTTCCTAATGAAGGTAACGCTTGGTGACTTTAAGCCATTTTTACTGACTCTAAGATTTCAGTGTTTCCCACAGATTTACACACTATGTGTGGCGGCACTTTTCAACCGGGGGAAATATATGCTATATACAAAAAAGCAAACAGGCTTATTGAAAATGCACATTCATTCTCTGCCAGCAGGAGGCACTTAGGAGCGGCAGAAATAGCGATGTCCCGGGTAACGGCTGTAAACAATGTTAAGGCATTTTGGAAAATCTATTTGTGGCGGTCAGTGTTGATATTGTGGCGGGGCGCCACAAATAAATCAATGTATGGGAAACTCTGGATTGGGTTTTGTTCAATTTGGATGTAGGGCTGTCATGATTACTCTATTTAACTTGAGTACTCAGTTAAAAAAAATCCTTAATTACAATTAAAAGTAATCAGTAAAGTAATTTCTCCATGAATAGTTACAACAATTCGCCAATTACCGGAATAATCGATAATGACAGCCCTAATAGGAAGTCCAGAGTTATGTTTCAGTAAAGATATGGCCTATTGAGAGACTCAGTGCCGTGTTTTTGTGATGTTGCAGATGAACATAATACAACAAAATTGCTTATTTGGTAGTAGGCTTGCTGCGATAGTCGGTGTTAACCCACAACACCGGTTACATCACTTGCCCACCACGGCACCGCCCCCACCATCTTTTTGATTTTTCTATAGTAATAAAAATTATTTAGTTCAGTTGGAGAACAGACACTACAATTAAAAACTGAACGCGGCTGCTCAATGCAGCTTGCCGAACGACAGTTGCATCACAGATCAGCAGCAGTCAGATTTCATTTATCATGTGAGGAGAGTGAGTCGAGTTGACCGACAAGAGTGAGGTGAGACAGACAAGATGATGACGGAAGATTTACTTTCGAAACGAAATGCAAAAGCGCCTTTTTGGCAATATTTTACTTTATTTAAACTTTGTGTAATTTAACAAAGGTTCTGTGTTTAATATAAGATAGTTTGACGTTGTACCGTCTTGTTGTTGTCCATTCAAGCAATTGACTCTGAATTGCCGCTAATATGAAAGTAAAAGTAAAATGCGCATGGGCATTTACAAGCTATTTAAAACAAAGAAATGCGAGGAAAGGAGGGAAAACCCCAACGAACCCCACTCCCCGGTGATTACCAGTGTTGTCACACGTCGATTAACCGGTAGGAAAATGTAATCCCTATTTAAACCCTAAAATTTAAACCCTATTTGGTAGGGGTGTAAAGGTACACAAACATGACGGTTCGGTACGTACCTCGGTTTTAATGTCACTGTTCAGTATGTTTTCGGTACAGCAGGGGGAAAAAACTAAACATAAAATTGCTTATTTTAATAAACAGTGGTTTACTGAACAAATTGCTTTTTCTTTATATAAATTAAATTATAATAAAAAATTAATTCATTAATTTTCTTAGGGATAAAAATCTACCTCAGCTTATGCTCTAAACCTGGGATAGGCAACATTGGTCCTGGAGTGCCGTTACTAAGCCTGCAGGCAGGTGAGGTTTTTTTCAGGGTTGGAGCTAAACTCTGCAGGACATCGGCACTCCAGGACCGACGTTGCCTACCCCTGCTCTAAACTATAGGGAGCCCTCTTACATTACTATAAGGTTACAGTTAACAGGAGAGCCCAAACTTAAATTTAATTACTATTTATTTTTAAATATAATAACCAACACTCAACTTAAAAAATTAGGGATGTCCCGATCAGGTTTTTTGTGGCCCCGATCGGAGTTATTGAATATTGAGTAGCCTATCTGCCGATACCGAGTCCCGATCCGATACTTGTATATTCCTATAGGAATGTATGTTTGGTGCACACTTCAAGTACATTAAAGTTATTAAAATAAATCCAGTGTATACAAAGTTGTGCAGAGAGTAAAAGTAATATATGTATGATGCATGTATATGTTACGAGATACACACTCTCTCTCTATGTATATATAAAGTGAAGATAAGGTTAGAAAGCATGAAGCTCGTGGTGTCAGAGTGCCAGTCTTTCAGTCAAGTCCGAATCAAGACTCAACCCATAGCAACACGTTATAACAATGACGTCTCAGACAGCAGATAAAAGTAAATGATGAATGAATGAGTGATTATTACAAAAGTGTGCATCAAATACACTGAACAGGGAAGCTCAAACATGTGTGACGTGCTAGAACAGACCTCACTTTTTCTCGTGCATCACCCACGCACATTTGAGCGTCGTCTTTTCCTTTTAATGGCGGTTGGCAAACCCACTTAGACTCATACCACCTCCTGCTGCACAACACCGGCATGACAGCTGATGTAAAATAAGGATCGGGCTGAGGAGAGCCGATACCGACCATTTAAAAATTGCTTGATCGGCCCGATCCTTGAGATTGGCTCGGGACATCCCTAATGTAAACTGCACATAATGCAGTTTTTAAATTAACTTCTAAATTACAAAAGTTCTATTTGTTGTTGAAATATATTAATTTACACAGTGGCTGTCATAACTTTTTTCATAACAGATTTATTTCACATTATAACTAGTAGTAAAAAGGAAGGGATGATCACGCTCACTCGCAAAATGTTTCGGTACGAATAAGTGTACCGCTACACCCCTATTATTTGGCATACATACATAGTTACACATTCTCTCTCTCTATTTTTTCCATCTCAGGAGCCAGTCATGCCTGCCAGTGTGCGTACTGGGACCCCGAAGGACTCGGAGGTGTCTGAGCTCTTCTACAGAGATGATCCTGAGAAGCTCTTCACTGATCTCCGGGAGATCGGTCATGGCAGCTTTGGAGCCGTGTACTTTGTAAGCAGGCTATGCCAATATTTGTATGCAATGGGCGTTTGTGTAGATGTGTGCTTGAGGCTCTGCATGAACATATTTTTCTTTGAGGCTCATGATGTGCGTTCCAATGAAGTGGTGGCCATCAAGAAGATGTCGTTCAGTGGCAAGCAGTCCAATGAGGTCAGGATCAAAATACAGTTTGAATTTCTGTAGTACTGAATCAGTCTGTTTAAACCTATTCATGTACAAGAATCATGTTTTTACTAGGGCTGTGCGATTAATCAAAATC
>NW_015649593.1:140245-148011 GCF_001515625.1 Sinocyclocheilus rhinocerous
CTGCTTCTGCACCGCATACACATACTGTATACGCACTGCAGACGGAGTACGTGTGAACTTGGCGCAACGAATCTAGTTCAACAATTGAGGCAACGCCACAAAATGACCAATGCATGGCAAAAAAAAATCCCTGGACACGGGATTTTTATTAAATTTTTTGTTACACCTTTACTTTATTATTTTGCCTTATGTCTGTTCTAGAGACATGTTACTGCTTTTTGATAAAGCTCTAATTGGTTTTCTTTTGGAAATAAGTTTCAAATTCACACTGAATGCATTTATGACTGTAAAGCATGTCTGTGTGTGTCAAAATCGTGATTAAAATCGAAATCGCAAAATTGATCAAAGAAATCGCGATAGGTTTTTTTTTTGTCCATATCGCGCAGCCCTAGTTTTTACTACTGGTTGGTGTGTTGGCCCCCAGAAATGGCAGGACATCATAAAGGAGGTGAAGTTCTTGCAGAAGCTCAGACACCCCAATACCATCGAATACAAAGGGTGCTACCTCAGGGAGCACACAGCATGGGTAAGCGCATACGCATATGTATGTGAGCGATGTGTCTGTCTGACGTGTGCTAATGTTGTCTGTTTCTTGTGTTAGCTGGTGATGGAATACTGTCTAGGATCAGCCTCTGATCTTTTAGAGGGTGAGTAGTTTATTTTTATCTTTCCTCACGTCCTCCGTTCTTTTCAAATAAAGCTGTTATGCTCTCCCTCAGCCGCCCTGTCTGACATTAGAGATGTCCCTTGTTTTTGTGGTGCTGTATTTGTACCCTCAACAGTTCATATAGAAACATGCAGGTGTAAATATTGTAACCATCACAGTTCTGGATTGTATTTTCCCACAGTGAAATATTTAGCCTTTTTATCCTACAGTGCATAAAAAACCTCTGCAGGAGGTGGAAATAGCTGCTATTACCCACGGTGCACTTCAGGGCCTCGCCTACCTTCACTCTCATAACATGATACACAGGTGAGACCCTTCCTGCTTTTCTTTTGATTTCTGTTTTTATCTTTACATCTGTTTGCTTTGTTGAAGTTTCTCAGCCTGTTGTCAATAGATGTTTTTCAGTGCTGAAAGATGCATAGGTCTTTATTTCTTTCTTTTTCTTTTTCCAGAGATGTGAAGGCAGGTAATATTCTGCTAACTGAGCCCGGTCAGGTGAAGCTTGGAGATTTTGGCTCTGCCTCAATCGTTTCTCCTGCCAACTCTTTTGTGGGTACACCGTACTGGTAAGTTGTAAATGCAATCGATTATTTGGTTAAAGGAACTATGTTCTATGATTTGATTTTACTTGAAGTCAACTTATAATTATAGTCAGGGTTTCTTCTACTAAATGAGCACACAAGTAATTTTAGCATTTTTTCTACACTGATATAACAATACACTACAGTTTAAAAGTTTGGGGAAGGTAAAATCAGTAATTAGTTAATACTTTCATTCAGCAGGGGCACAAGTCCTTGGAAGTTAACACTTTTACTTTGTTACAAAAAAAATACTTCAAATAAATGCTGGTCGTGTAAACTTTCTATTCATCAAAGAGTCCTGAAAAAAGGTATCACAGTTTCCACAAAAATATTGAGCAACACAATCAATTTCAACTGTGACAATAGTAATATAATGTTCAGTGTTTCCCACAGGATTTTGTGAGACTGTGGTGGGTGGTCCTCAATCCCTCTAGGGGGGTTCGGGGGCATGCTCCCCGTAAGAAAATTTTGTACATTTTAAAGTTAAATTCATAAATCTGGAGCACTTTGAGAGTTCAAAATTAAGAGCTCCACACAGGTTCAGTGTGCAAACTAAAAGAAAAAAGCTGGTGAATGTACTTATTTTAATCACGATACAAACAAAGATACAAAGATAAAACCTGCATGATATAAAAACAGACAGGCTGAATGAAAAGGCAAATTCACTCTCTGACAGCAGGTGGCGCTTATGGATCAGCAATGATAAGAGGGAAAATGCCATCGAAACTTTTGTGAAGTCTGTTCCCTTCAGAAATACATTCATATAAACCCCCACCCCAATATTTATATTTTTCTTCAGAACAGTGAGCTTGCTGTACCTGTACAGTATTTTCTCTGTGCGCGTCTGTTCATTTTAGGCCATGCTTGCAAGAGATAAACCCTTGAGCTTTTATTTTGGCGGAAACCTCTGTGAAAAGCTTCTGTGAAAACAGGTTTACAAACATTACTAATTTAATGAAATACTGTAAACATTTGCCCATTAAAATGTTGAAAATTATGCAAATGTGCAAATTATGCATAACTGGTGGCCGTTGCGTTTCCCAACTCGCGCTAAACTCACAGCACATTCAATAACGGAGTTCACTGCATTCACTGTGAACGGAGCCGCTCTGAGACGCGGAAAACACCGGATCTTAAGCTGATCAAGTGCGCAATGTGCGCGCTTCACTTTGAAACAAGCAGCTCAAACAGACTTGATAAGTCATATTATTCGCTTTCTGTTTTAATTAGTTTGACGGATACTTGCCAAAGCAATGGCATGAAACACAACGTTAAATAACTTTTATGTTATATGAGAAGTATAAATATATCTTCGGTTTATTATGAAACTGTGGCGGGACAGATTACAGCTTTGCTGTAACAGGAAATTGCATTTCAAAACTTGGTCTCACCCTCAATTACATTTTGAAATAGAAAACAGTTATTTAAACTTATATTTGTACAAATATGTACAGTGTTAGTGTTTTTGCAGTAATCAAATAAATGCAGCCTGGGTAAGGAAAAGAGACTTCTTTCAAAAACATTAACATTTCTCACAAACCCCAAACTTTTGAACAGTAGTTAACATGGTTAGGGCTGGGCGATATGGCCAAAAAAATGATCACGATAATGTTTTTTCATATCAGTCGATATCGATAATTATCATGATAAATGTCACATTTATATTTCTTTCAAGTTTAAAGGCAGATTTTTGCTCCAATGTGAAAGTTGTAAAAACCAGACAGTTATTTGTGGTTTTAAACTATTCTTTATGGTCAGAACACAACAAACACTTCACGTTTTTGAATTCTTTACACTTTTCCAGTCTTTTTTTTTCCTTAACAAAATAAATATCTTAATAGAAAAAAATAATTTCTTAGTTCTGCATGTTCTAATGAGTAATATTGTTTCAGGTTTGTGTTGCCTGATAATATTAATAATAATATAACATTTTGTTGTCTCTTAGAAATACACATTTAATAGTAGCTTAAGTTAGGATGCAGATGTAGATTTATGTTCAACCTCATTTTTATATGGTGAAATTGAATTATTCTGACTGTTTGAGTTTTTTTTTTTTATTAACCACTGGTCTTCCGTAGTAGCATACATTTAGATCGTGATAATCACAGTTAAAACCACAAATATAGCACCTCAATACCATGGTAAAAATGTAATATGGTTTTTAGGTATGTGTATGAAAAACAGTAGCTAGTCTAAATAAATTTAGTATAAATGCATAAACACTATAGCTTAATCACAAAAGAAATAGTGTTATTATATTCCATTACTCCTCCTTCAATACATTTAAAACATGTCTACATTAATAATATAAATTCGACAAAAATACCCACATTTCTGACACAATACCATGGTGCAGTTAGTGCTACTACAGTAAATCTATGGTAAATGATGGCAATTTGTAGATTAAAAAGTCTTCTAACTGTATCGTTGCACACAGTGTTTCTCCTGTTTGTCAGCGCTGTTTCATCTGGCTGTGAACAGAGTTATTTGTGTTCGCTGAATGCAAGCGCTTCACACTGGATCTCACAGCACCGTTTGATCGAGACTCATCAGCGAGTAATGCATCTGCTCTAGTGAAGGCTGCGCCGCCGATTAAACTTTGATCCGAGTGGACAAACGGTCCAAGTGACGCGCTTCAAATGAGTTCTGCTCTTTCGTTCCACCTTTGCCTCATAAACATTATATTAAAAATGTATCGACCTCTTGTTATCGTTTATCGAGGAAATTTATACTGCGCGATAATTATCGTTATCGATTTATCGCCCAGCCCTAAACATGGTAATAAAGGGTGATATTTACCTAATACAAAGACACACAGAGACTTCCATTAACGTTTTGAGTGACAACACACAAATTTTTGAATCAGAATTTTGAACAGAATCACTGAACTAATACTTAAACTAAGTTTGAACTAGTTTGTGTAGATGAACTGAATCTATCACTTCTAACACCACTTTTGCTTCTAATATTTAAATCTAAGATGCTATGAAATGTTTTAACTTTCTCATACTTGCAAGTCATGACCGGGATTGCAAAACAAGTCTAATAGCATAAGCTTTAGAAAACTTTATGGCCAAATAAAAAGCACATAAAAATTATTGCAGCAGTCACAATGCTGCCCATAAAAAATATGTTTTAAATGGCCAATTTTTGACCCAGTCTTTTGTCCATTAATGGTCTGGGTGAACTATGAAGAGCCTGCATTGTGAATATTAAAGTGTGTCTGTGCAGTAGATTGTGCTTTTTATTTATTTCAAAAGAGCAAAGAAAGTCCTGTTTATCATGATCCGTCCCTTCTCGTGTTTAGGATGGCCCCAGAAGTGATTCTAGCCATGGATGAGGGGCAGTATGACGGGAAGGTGGACGTCTGGTCTCTTGGCATCACCTGCATCGAACTAGGTTTGTGATGGTTTGAAAGTGATCCATGACTTCCCACCTCCCACTGACCCCTGAAACTTCAGGTCATGTCGGGTATTAAGGGGGTTTATTTAGGCCAGCGTGTTTCGCTGCTTGCGAGTCTGTGTTGTGTCTATGTCTTTTGCTATGGAACGGGATTTGGGCTTTAGTGTCTAAGCTGCTTTGGGTTGTAAGCTAACTTCCACTCTTTCTCTTGGTCTCACCCTCTCTTTCCTCAACCTCCCAGCGTTTTCATTTATTCATTCATACCTCTTAGTCTTTCTGTTTCATTGCAGCACTAATTCTGGTCTCTCATCCTTTTCTTCTGACTTTTGACTTATTTTTCTGTGTGTTTGCACACTGATTTTATATTTGTTTGTCTTTCTCTCTAGCTGAAAGGAAGCCACCCTTGTTCAATATGAATGCTATGAGTGCCTTATACCACATTGCGCAAAACGAAAGCCCTGTCCTGGCGTCAAACCACTGGTGAGAACTTTGATCTAGATTTTTTCTTTCCTGTTATCTCATCTTATCTTAACCTTTTGATTTTGTCTTTTTCTCCTAAATTTGCAATCAGTTTATTTGTTTTTCTGTTTTGTAATTTGTGGGTGAACTTCTATTTTATTAGCTGCTTAATACATAATTCAAAGTATTATGCTAGAATTTGCTAATTTGTATTAGCAGTAAAGTGTATAGTGCAGTAAAGGTTAGAGTTGAGTTTTGTCTTTATTCTAGCTGCTTTCTCTCTCTCTCTCTGCTGAGAGACTGTTTTTAAAAGCTCGTGAATGCCGTGAGAAGGAGAAACCAAGATAGGGGTCATATACTGCCGCACATAAGGTTTTGAGGACTGTCCGTTTCAGTGGCTTGCTTTCTCTTTCATAATCCTGTCTAAAAGCAGCCGTCAGGCGGGGAACATTTCTATACACACTGTAAATCACTGCAGTAAAACAATATGTGACCCTGGACCACAAAACCAGTCTTAAGTCGCTGGGGGATATTTGTAGCAATAGCCAAAAATACATTGTATAGGCCAAAATTATTGATTTTTGTTTTATGCCAAAAATCATTAGGACATTAAGTAAAGATCATGTTCCATGAAGATTTTTTGTAAATTTCCTACTGTAAATATATCAAAACTTAATTTTTGATGTGTTTACGATCTCTAGCCTGAAAAATAAAGCAGCATAATCAAGTACATTTGTACAGCTCAATTAAATAGATGTTGCTGGGAGGAAGCCTTCCACAACAAATTTTTTAAATGGCTGGGTGGCCTATGTCCATTTGTCTATTGAAAATAAGATTTATATTGAATTTTTAATAAAAAAGTTTTTATTTTTTATTGCTCATGTAGTTCATGTTTTCTATATGTTGATCTTTTATATATTGTGTGTGTGTTTAACATTTCCTTTGTCGCTCCCTCTCTTTAATGCAGGTCAGACTACTTCCGTAACTTTGTGGACTCTTGTCTTCAAAAGATCCCTCAGGACAGGCCTACCTCAGATGTGCTGCTCAATGTGAGACTTGAACACACACACACACACTCTGTATTCATTCTTTCATTCATTCATTCACATATGTTCTCTCCTCCTCGGGTCTTTTGTTCTAGCTAGGCCTGTCATCATTACCTAATCGCCTTGACTTGATTAGTTTTAAATAATCGTAATTATTATGCACTTTATATTCCAGTACAATATAGAAATGTCATGGGATGAAATGTCTTTTTCAAATACTGAAAAAGATTGTATGGCAGAACCTGTGTGAAATTTGCGATTCTCTAGCTCAAATGTGTTTTGAATATTGAAATGGGTTTTCAGTCACGACACCCTTTCAAATTTTTCAAAAATTTGTGGCACCTTACACAAACACTACTGCTGTTCAGGCCCCGCAGTCTACCCACTCTGGACTGCTACATGAAGATGAAGCTGATGGTTCAGAAGCATCTTAAGAACACTATAAGTACTTCTTTGATGCCACAGTAAAAACTATAGCATAACTAATAAAGTTGAAACATTATAATTGACAAGTGAACAGTCAGTAATAAAATAAGACAGGGTGTCCGCGGGTCCTTAAAAAGTCTTAAATAACGTTTTCCTAATATAAGGCCTTAAAAAGTCTTAAAATGTCTTAAATTCGGATTCGATGGGTCTTAATTATTTTTGGTCTCATTACCGCTCAAATATCTTCAGTCTGACGGACCTAATGACTTTACAATCATTGGACAGACCGAAGATTTTTTCTTCCCTAAGGTGGTATTAAAAAGGTCTTAAAAAGTCTTAAATTTAACTTGTTCAAGTCTGCAGAAACCCTGATAAGAACAAACACACACATTTCAAGTGTTACTTGGTGTGTCCTTTTATCTTACACATTTAACTCGATTATTCAGGTAGGGTAGGGATAGTCAAATCTAGCCTAAACCATGAAGTACTCACCAGCCGGCAGGTTCAAGTTCTTCGGGAATGACGAAGAAGACTCCCTTGTGGTTGTTCTTGTTTGAGGCTCAGTTGGTAGTTATAAGTAAAGTCTCACGGGAGGCAATCGTAACAATAAAATCTCTTATTTTGTTAGTTACAATACAAAGTGTTTAATTAAAAAATAAAACAAAATCAGCTAAGCCACGAATTTCTATAATCAAACTCTAAACAACAGTATTGGAGATGCTGTTAAGCACCCCTCAATAGGGTATCAGGTGTCCTTCACGCTTAATGCAGACAGCATCTCCAATATTGCTATTCAGGTACAGAAATGTAATTAAATGAAAAATAACACTGCATAGTGTTCACTGTATGAATTAAATATGGATTAAGCTTTGTTAAAATTGTTTTGTTGTTTGATTAACATTGACACAGACAGTAGCAGGTATTTATAGGCTGCTGTCCATTTAAGACCGTATACACGGATCACTGTGATGTAGGGCGTCGATTTTATTAGACTATTCAATTTTTAAAAATCCTCGACTTCATTTTGCTCGCGTCGACTAACCGGCAAAATACCGGAAGTGGCGCATTTCATGGACGAGAATCCATAAAACACATTATTAGACTGTTTCCCAAGGCTGCATGATATATTAAACCCATTTAAAAATCATAATTAAGCATAATTGTGAATTCACAAACGCTACGATT
>NW_015649593.1:148150-149032 GCF_001515625.1 Sinocyclocheilus rhinocerous
AATAATTATATGCGATGCAGTTCTAATACAGTATAGGCGCTTTAATTATTTAAATGCGTGTAGGTTAAGTACATGCGTCACACATCATTTACATGTGTGGTGCATCTCAAACTCCATCTCTGCATGTTGTTGTGAATTTGGACTTATAACGTTCATCTGGGAACGCAACGTGCGCCATTTCATCAGATTTGTAAGGTAAATCATTTATAAATCTACGTAAACACAGGAGAATACATCGCGGTTTCAAAATAAAAGCTCAAACCCTCACCCTGATACACGTTTTGATGTCCACAGTTTTGTTCAATAAAACCATATGATTTCTTGCTTTTGATACTTTATTTGAACTAATTATTATTGCCTCATTGCTATTATATATGTATTTTAAGTAATTTTAAAGGCTATTGTTCACTTACATCTATTTTTATTACCACAAAAAAAATTAATTATAATTATAGGGCCCTATGAATTCCGTTTTATTTCAAAATTCCGTTTTTTTTCCATTTAAAATTTTTTATACTCTGTTTTAATGCTTAAATTAAATTTTATTAATCAAAAGGCCTGTCTAATTAATTGAGTTTTACAGTTTTATCTTTACCAAATTCTGTTTTCCATTATTTTCTGGGTTCCATTAAATTTTAATAATCAAAAGCACCTCCAATTAATTGATTTTATAAAAATAAAAAAAATTTGCACATTTACATTTTCTCTTAAATAAATACTGGTAAATAAAATTTCTGGTAAATACTCCTTTAAAAAGTATTTTTTGATTATAATTTTATTATTAGTAGACTAGAACACGTGTGAACTTTGATTTGGACTATGAGATGGACACTTGCTTTTTGCACTCTATGTTGCACTTTACTTTTGCTTTTTTTGCTTTAA
>NW_015649593.1:150632-180882 GCF_001515625.1 Sinocyclocheilus rhinocerous
TTTTTTTCAGAAATACTGCACATTTACATTTTTCTCCTAAATAAATTCTGGTAAATAACATTTCTGTTAAATACTCCTTTAAAACGTGTTTTTTGATTATAATTTTATTATTAATAGACTAGAACACGGGGATATGTTGTCATTCTTACACTATAATACTGAACTTTGATTTCAGTTATTTGGACTATGAGATGGACACTTGCTTTTTGCACTCTATGTTGCACTTTACTTTTGCTTTAAAAAAAGGATTTCATTAGGTTTATTCAAATATTCTTAAGTAAAAAAAAAAATTTTTTTTTTGTGGGAAATTAATCGTTTAGATTAATCGATTAATCGATAAATTAGTCGATAGATTAATCAAAATAAAAATAGTCGTTAGTGGCAGCCCTACTATGATGATACTAGGGGTGTGCGCGACGACTAATTTGACTGTCGTTTAAACGAAAGTTTTGTATCCGACTAGTCTAAAAGCAAGAAATCCCCAAAAGATGGGTAAGAAAAAAAAAACTCTGTGCGTGTAGCATATATAATAGTGTGATTCATAGATTAAGTATTTCAAATATAGGCTGTCAAATCCCTCAATGAATTCTGCTTGCCGCACACTTGCCTCGCGTTATCATCATTTCATTTTAGGTGGTCGTTAAAAAGAAAAAAAAGATCATACACTCAACATCGGTCAAAGCATATCTTATTTATTCAAATCAGCTGGGGAAATGCAGAACAATGGAAAATCAATCAATAGCCTGACAGAATTCTTAATCTTCATATAACGTTAGCCAGCATATTAAAACACAAGTCAAAAACAATAGGAAGGTTTATCAAGAAATAGCATTAAAACGGCTTTTAAAAACATACTTCGTGTAGGCTATATTGTCTAAAAACAAAGCAATGCAACAATGCCCATTTTACTTACTCAGACCATGCGTTATTTGTTCAGTGAAATTATCAACGTGGTCTGGTGAAAGACGGGGCCTGAGGCGATTAACAATAAAATTCCTGCACTTGCAAAAACGCACTCGGCAGGAACTGAAGTCGCAGGCACGCAGAGATAACGAAAAGCAAGCCGATAGAGTTTCAGAAAGAGCCTGGACATCCCGCACCACCACCGAAGTGGGTCTTCATTAATGTTAAAATGATGGTAATTTGAATGATAAAATCATGTTTTTGTTTTTGTTTTGTTTTTTCTGTCGTGTAATCGACTACTGTTTTCAGTGTCGACTAGCAGGAGCTGTACCGTTTAGTCGACTAGTCGACTAGACCCGCACATCCCTAGATGATACACATCTGATTTTTTTCTGTTTATGTTCACTTCACTTAAGACATAACCAACTGTGTTAACGGGTGCTGAAACTGGAATTTTAAGATAATTTTGGACACGTACACCCTGCAAGTTTCAGGAATGACAGCCGCATTAAAACTCCCGAAACTGCCATGAACTGCTCACTTTCTGAAACGTGTCTCTCTGTGTTGAATGTGTGTGCACAGATAACAGCGCGCGAGTACCGAATTGAGTTCTCTTTCGCTTCTTACGCTTGAATGGTAAGACTTAGAAACACGTGCAAATGATGAACTTTCACTCTATGCTGGTTAAATTTAGCGAATAACTTGCGGATCACATGCGTGCTGAACCGTGAGGCCTGGTCTGTATGGATCACTAGCCGCGTTTCCACTGTCGGGTCAAAAGCGGGCGTGTCAGTGCGTGCCAGGGCCAGTCGCGTTTCCACTGTCACTTCCGGGGCTTGATCTTGCCTCGTCGGTGCTTCCTCGGGCCAGCAGCCAGGGTTTTCTGGCCCGACGAAAACCTTGGGCCAAAGCGCGCCAACTGGGGCTAGAGGAGTGGTTATGAACAAAGGCGGAGTTTCTCCGCGTCTGGAGAGCATCGGATCACTTCATAAAGTTAACAGCTATAACATCAGCATTAAAGACTTGTCAAATAATTTTAGCTCAAAACTCACTTTCAGACAGCAGCGAGTGTTTAAAATAACTTCTGTTTGAGATCTGATTTGGATTATGATCACCATACAAGGCAGAAATATTTATAAGCGATGCAAAGGACAATGCACGCTAGCCTTAACGTTACCATAGTAAACATGGTAAATATGACCGCTTGAAGAAATCAAACGTCAGCTTCTCATTCTCTATCACAATCGGGTATTTATTTATAACATATTTTATGTGTCATAAGTCTCGTCTTGAGACTTTAGCTCCGCATATGTCATATATAATAATGTTTTTTGTTCGGGAGCTCCCTCTGCAACTCAGGTCGTATTTTTGATGGAAAAAATATATATGATGTATAAAATATGATGTATACTTTGACTACAAATAAACAGAAACAGACTCGACTGAATAAGTAGGCTATGTGTCCTCTTTCTTTTGTGAAATAACGGTTCATACTGTTTTATTTCTGTGTGACTAATTTTCAATCCTGATAAATTAATTCATTATATGATCAATGTATCACTTATTATCGTAAAACTTAGATGCTTTTGGATTTAAATCTTTAACAAAGCATGCAAACAAACAGCCACTTTTATCATGTTCGCTTTGTGATCGCGCTAGTTCCAGTGACTTATTTCTTATTAGTTTTCTGATAACTTCTCTTTGTTGGTGAAATGATGGGGTTGCGTGACGTTGTTCCTGAGAGGCGTGTAAAGGGGGTGTTTTAGTGAAGCGCAGCGGAGCTTCTGGCCCGACGGTGGAAACGCATCGTGATTTTGGGCTCAGTGCTACAAGTCCGAGGCTATTAGCCCTGCCCGGCCCGTTTAAAGCACTGGCTCGCACTGGCCCGACATTGGAAAAGCGGCTACTGACTTTTTTTACATGGCACCCCTGCTCTCACCAGATGGCACCCCGGTTGAGAAACACTGGTTTGATCTATCAAAGAGCTTTTATTAACATGTCATCAGCTATATTTTTAAGACATTATGACCTAAATTTGGAGTCATTTGAAAAAGTAAACACTACCATATCATTCAGAGGGTTGAGGTCAAAGATATTTACTGTTTTTGAAAGGACCTTTTATGATAATCAAGGCTGCATTTACTTGATCAGAATACAGTAAAACCTGCAATGTTGTGAAAAATAATTACAATTTTAAGTAACTGTTTTCAATTTTAATGGTTTGTAAAATGTTATTTATTCCTGTAATTGCAATACTGATTTTTCTGCAGCCATTACTCCAGTCTTCATTGTCAAATGATCCTTCAGAAATAATTGTAATATGCTGATTTAGTGCTCAATTAATATTTCTTCTTATTATTATTATTATTAATGTTGAATGTTTGATAAATATAAAGTTAAAACAGCATTTATTTGAAAGAAATCTTTTGTAACATTTTAAATGCTGCAGTTCAGAAAGATTGAGTCTGAGCAGCAGCATTGATTTGAAATAGAAATCTTTTGTAACATTAAACATTTCTGTTTCACGACTTTTTACCGTATGGTTCTATAGGCTGCCATTGATTTGTATAATGCCAGAAACAGAAGTATAGCAATCACAAGAACAATAGTAAAAATAAGAAACAAACAAAAAGTACCTTTACACTTCCAGTGGCTGGTGGCTAATAGCTCATACCGGATGTATTAAGCTTATACTGCAGGAGACAAAATTGACAATTAAGTCATTAATAGCTATTATTAGTATGACATATAACTGTAACTGTAGCTCATATACATCTTTACACACACACACACACACACACACACACTGAGATTGTGTAATGAAGTTAATCTATACAGCTCTGTGGTTCACACCATGTATTCCCTTCACAGCACCATTTCCTGTGCCGAGAGCGCCCCCATTCTGTAGTGATGGATCTGATCACCCGCACCAAAGACGCTGTGCGAGAGCTAGACAACCTGCAGTACAGGAAGATGAAGAAGATCCTGTTTCAGGAAACTCACAATGGCCCCACACAGGAAGGAGGAGAGGAGGAAGAGGTACATCCAGAGACCTTTGTCTTTGATCCTTCTGTCTAGTTCAGCCCAGTTTCTGCTCTTTTGTTATATTATTCTATACTACAGAAAACAGGAAAGATCATGACATCTTTTTTTGTTTGTGTGTGTGTAGGAAGCAGAGCAGTACCTCTTGCAGACGGGCACGGTTAATAGTATGGAGAGCTCTCAGTCTGTTCCCTCCATGTCCATCAGCGCCAGCTCCCAGAGTTCCTCTGTCAACAGCCTGGCCGATGGCTCCGACGACAGTGCTGAGATGGCCATGATGCAGGAGGGAGAGCAGACAGTCACGTCTAACAGCTCCATCATTCACCGCCCCACTGTACGTAATCAAGGCGGACAGCACACAGTCTTCTGAAACGGTCTTTTCCTTGACTAATTTGTTTTTGTTCATCCGTCTGTCAGGCACGAGATAATATTTATGACGACCCATATCAGCCGGAGATGGAGTCTCCACAGCAGGCATCCTCGGCCGCTCGGAGGAGGGTGCACAGAAACCGAGACCATTTCGCCACCATCCGCACAGCCTCTCTTGTGAGCTCCTGACTGACGTGCAGCTCAAGAGTCCATATTTTTTCTTTATATCGGAAGTTAAGACAGACAACTTTCTCTTTCTCCCTTTCTTTCTTTCCAGGTGACCCGTCAGATTCAGGAGCATGAACAGGGCTCAGCTCTGAGGGAGCAGATGTCCGGATACAAGCGCATGAGGAGGCAGCACCAGAAACAACTGCTGGCTCTGGAGAACAAACTCAAGTCTGAGATGGATGAACATCAGCTCAGACTGGACAAAGAGCTGGAGACCCAGAGAAACAACTTTAGCAGTGAAGCAGACAAGTTGAGTAAGAAACATCAGGCCATCCTGGAAAAAGAGGTGAGGGGGAAAAAAAAGATACTGTACGTTTCACGTCATGTGCAAGAATGGAAGTATCATATGCTCACCAAGGCTGCATTTATTTGATCAAAAATACAGTAAAAACAAATGTTGTAAAAATATTATTACAATTTAAAATAACTGTTTGTTTGTTTTTATTTAAAGGTGTCATATGATGCGATTTCAATTTTTCCTTTCTCTTTAGAGTGTTACAAGCTCTTGGTGCATAAAGAAGAAATATTTTTTTTCTTTTGATGGAAAAGCTAAGTTTGTTGCCATTATTCCACTTGATCCCTCAGAAATCATTCTAATATACTGATTTGGTGTTCAAGTGACATTTCTTATTTTTTCTTATTTTTGTGGACATTGATGCATTGTTTTTTCATTATTCTCTGATGAATAGAAAGTTCAAAAGAACAGCATTTATTTGAAATTGAAAGCTTTTGTAACATGTTTTGGAAATGTTTTTACTATCACTTTTCATCAATTTAATGCATCCTTGTTGAATCAAAATATTTATTTCTCCATACATTTGAATGGTAGTGTGTTTATATAAATATGTATTCTTTATACATATTTATCTGGTGTGTTTTTCAGATTAAAGCTGCGCAGGCGGAAGAGAAAAAATTTCAACAGCACATACTGAACCAGCAGAAGAAAGAACTCAACAGCCTGCTGGATTCCCAGAAACGGCAGTACAGGCAACGCAAGGAGCAGCTCAAGGAAGTACGCTGTCGAAGAGTCAACTGTCCTTATGGCTACATGACTATGAATTCAGAGTAACTGTACTTGATGTAGCATTAAATTATAAAATAGTCAAACTGTTTATGTCTTTTGACTTGCACCATATTCATCCATCTCATTTCTTATCCTTAACTTGCTTTTGTCACCCTGAAATCAATCCCCATGGCAACAGGAGCTGAGTGAGAACCAGTCCACGCCGAAGCGAGAGAAGCAGGAATGGTTGGTAAGGCAGAAAGAGTGTCTGCAGCAGATCCAGGCTGAGGAAGAGGCTTCATTATTACGGCGACAGAGGCAGTATTACGAGCTGCAGTGCCGACAGTATAAGAGGAAGATGCTGCTCGCAAGACACAATCTGGAGCAGGACCTGCTCAGAGAGGTTAGACAGACACGTTTATGAGTGCTTTTCCCTTTCTATTTTGCTTTCTACCTCACTTTTTGTCTGTTGATCTCTTGCTATGTCTTTATTTGTCCCTGTAGGACTTGAATAAACGTCAGACTCAGAAGGATCTAGAGTGCGCCATGTTGTTGAGACATCACGAGTCCACTCAGGAGCTGGAGTTTAGGCAGCTGGCGCTGGTCCAGCACACTCGGGCCGACCTGATACGAACGCAGCATCAGAGCGAGCTAGCCAACCAGATGGAGTATAATAAGCGGCGTGAGCAGGAACTCTGTCAGAAACACGCTGTGGAGGTCCGCCAGCAACCCAAGAGCTTAAAGGTGAGGGGATTTTTAGTGTTTGGTGAGGTGCACAACAGGGTTGGACAAAATTCAGAATTTTTTTGAAATTGCTCCCATTCAGTTTAAGAGTACAAATGTGAATATTCTGTTGATTCTTAACTTGGAATGAATTGCCAAATGGACAAGAACAGATTATTTTTTAGTTATTATTTTTAAGGTAATTGCTATAGCGATGTATTGTTTTTCTATCTTGTGAAACTTGTCAAGAGCATTTTGGGAATTTAATTTCTTAAATGCTCTAAAAATTATTAAATCATTTTTGTCCAATTTGGACAATCCAGGAGACATTTGTTTGCTTGAATGTTAAGTGCTAAAGTATGTTTCTTGCACTTTGTTCTTTCAGACGAAAGAGCTCCAGATCAAACGTCAGTTCCAAGACACCTGTAAGATTCAGACACGGCAGTACAAAGCCTTGCGGAATCACCTGCTGGAGACCACGCCCAAATCAGAGCATAAAACCGTACTGAAGAGACTCAAAGAGGAGCAAACACGTAAACTGGCCATCTTGGCCGAGCAGTACGACCATTCCATCAAAGACATGCTGTCCACACAGGCTGTGAGTAAGGCAAGGAGAGACCTTCTTTAATGCTTTGTTTCGCTTTAAGTGGTGCACAATCACAGGATGATGTGCAGTAACAAGAATAATGCATGTATGCAAACACATACTTGGGTTAATGTCACAGAAACCAGTCAAGAAATTTTTTTCCTATTCCCATTATTCTCAATGGCTTATTGTAATACTATTTTTTTTTTTTATCTGCATAATATAAAGGTAGTAATAATATACAGTGCTTTTAATAATGTATCATGTATCTTTTTCATATAATTAATTTTTTGCATCACAATAATGTGGAAAAAATGGACCTAAAATATGCTTAATTTTGTGTTAACAGAATGCAAAATTAAGTATTTATTTTGATTTTGAGGTGAAATATGACGGGAAATTTTCTTGACAGGTTTCATGAGGTTTTCCCATTTAATCCACAGTTCCTATAACCACGACACTGGACCTAAATCTCTTTATTGGCTGCTTCTCTACTGATGTCCTGCCTCTTTGTTTACCCAACAGTTGCGATTGGATGAGACTCAGGAGGACGAGTACCGAGCGCTGCGCATGCAGCTGCAGCAGGAATTGGAGCTGCTGAATGCTTATCAGAGCAAAATAAAGATGCACACAGACACGCAACACGAGAGAGAGGTCAAAGACCTGGAGCAGAGGGTGTCTATACGGAGAGCTTTACTTGAGCAGAGGGTAAGAGAGAGAAATGGATTGAATATTCCTGAATGAATAGATTATGATGGCTCTGTTCCAAAACCTAATGAAGGGATAGTTTACACAAAAATAAAAATTCTGTCATCATTCACGCACCATGTTGTTCCAAACCTGTATTAATTTCTCTCTTTTGCTAAAAACAGAAGATCATATTTTGGAGAATGTTGGTAACCAAACTTTTTCTCGTCCCCATTGACTTCCATAGCATTTTTTTTTTTATAATCTGGAAGTCACTGGGGACCTGAAACTGTTTGGCTACCCACATTCTTCAAAGCATCTTCCTTTATGTTAAACAGAAGACACTCACTTTTGGAACAACTTGAGGGTGAGTAAATGATGACAGAATTTTCGTTTTGGGGTGAACTGTCCCTGTACTATTTATTTACAGTAGTGTTCAAAGTTTGGGATCAACAAGGATGCATTCAATCGATAAAGAATGACAGTAATACCTTTTATAATGTTACAAATGAATCCTGCAAATGTATGTATCACGGTTTACACAATATTAAGCAGCACAACTGTTTTCAACATTGATAATATAAATGTTTCTTGAACACCAACTCAGAACATTAGAATGATTTCTGAAGGATCATGTGATATTGGAGTAAAATTCATGCTGAAAATTTGTCTTTGCATCACATGAATAAATTAGATTTTAAAATAGGAAACCGTTATTTTGAATTATAAGAATAATTCACAATATAACTATTATTGCTGTATTTTTTGTTTAAATAAATGCAGCCTTTATGAGTAAAATCTCTTTAAAAAAATCATACTGACTCCAAACAAAAGGCAGCATCCTCACTAAAATGGAACTTAAGTGACTGATTTGAAGCGCTTTACATGGGCAACAACTCTATGCTTCATTCTATTAGTTCTCAAATTTCTCCCATTTATTTGTGTAGTGCTTTTCACAATACACATTTTCAAAGCAGCTTTACAGAAAATCATGATGTTAATGTTTATTATCGTAATCTCTTCATGCCTTAAAGTTCCATTTAGCAGATCAGAGGTGGGATTAGAAATAGTGCAATGCACACAGGAAACTCAACTCACAATAGATTTCAGTAAGATGACACTATAATACTGTAATAAGCATCAAAACACATAGCCCACTTTTCTAATTCTTCTTCCTTCGGTCACCCTTTCGCCTCTCTTCAGATTGAGGAGGAGATGTTGTCTCTGCAGAATGAGCGCTCTGAGCGAATCCGGGCTCTGCTCGAGTACCAAGCTCGGGAAATCGAGTCCTTTGACTCCGAAAGCATGCGCCTGGGCTTTAGTAACATGGCTTTGAGCGGCATCCCTGCTGAGGCTTACAATCAGGGTTACCCCAATCCTCCCTCATCTGGACCTGGGGCCTGGCCGTCCCGTCCTGTGCCCCGCTCAGGCAGCCAGTGGAGCCACGGGGTCCAACACTCAGCGGCGCCGCCCTCCTGGCGTAGTCAAAACAGTACAGCCGGCTTCAGCCAAGGGGAGCAAATCTCCAGCCGAGAGAGGGATTTAGACGGTATGGGCACCCGTGGCTTTCCAAGCTCTCGCTCCTCCGCCTCGTCAGCATCGTCTTCATCATCCTCGCATCATCACCTCCGCTACATGCCGCAGCAGTACCACCACCAGAGCACGCCACACCTGTACAGCCGAGAGAGGGAGTGGGGAGGAGGCCACCACCACTCATCTTCATCCTCTTCTCATGGCCACTCGCATCACATTTCTTCCCATGCCTCTTCCCAGTCCCTTGCTCTCCTCCCTCCACCACCTCCTCCTCCGCCCATCTCACTTTCCTCATCTTCTCCTCCATCCTCCTCCTCCTCTTCTTCCTCTCAGAGTGGCTACGGAGGAAGGGGCGAGAGCTTGGCTGTGAGGGGCCCCAGCCTGATGGCTTTGAGAAACAGTCCAGGGCCTCTTCGGAGAACAGCCTCTGGCGGAGGTGCCGGCGGGTCGGGCGCAGATGGAGGTTTGAGCCGAAGTACGTCAGTGACATCACACATTTCCAATGGATCCCACCTCTCCTACTCGTAGAGGGTCGTGCAGGAAGTTCAGATGGTGCAGTTGAACGTTTTGGGGAGAAAAGGCCTTCACGTAGCTCATTTAGGAGTCAAACTGGGAGGCGGAGTGGAGAAACAGTATTTAGATGGGTACACCTTTACTTACAAGAAGATAGATCTCAGGGTTTTGGGATGCGGGAGGGCTCAGGGTTTAGATCAGGAACAGGAAAGACGAGAGATGTACTGTAACAGGAGCAGAAAGCTATGCTGTTGAGTGAGTGGGAGGGAGGGAAGAGATGAAAATAACATAAGTGGTGCCAATACTGCAGATTTGGCTCATCCTCAGCCGGTTCATTTTGGTTTTGTTTTATTTTTAAACTGTCAGACAGAACCATTGAATTCTGCTCTTTCATGTCCAGGTGTTTTCTTGCACATCTAAAGGTTTAAGATTTGAACATTAAAAGACTTTACCAAGATAATATTTTATGCTTAATCCTGGACCATATTAAGCTGAATTCGTTTAGTGCAATTCAATTAAAGACTGGTTTTCTTTTTCTGTAAAAATCTGTCATTTATCTCTTTCATGTTGTTACGAGCCCTACATACTGTTATTTTGTTCATAGAACACAAAAGGAGAATTTTCAAGCAGCACTTTTATATGCAACAAGTTCTGTCAAGATCAAAACTGGACCAAAAAAAACCACCATGCTTTGTATGAGCAGACTGAAATCGAGGTCTGAAAATTCATCAGAAATAGTACGTTCATGCATTAATCTTTTGCAGAACCAAATGTGTGCTTTGTCTTTGTTTGGAGCTGTGAACCTACGTTAAATGGAAAAGAGCTGCATTAAAGAGATAGTTCAGTGGAAAAAAATAAATAAATCATAATATACTCATGTTCCAAACTTCTGACTATTGTGTCTGTGGAACATAGAATATATTTTGAGAAATGTGTTCATGCATAGAAAGTCAGTGGTAACCAGTATTTGAAATATCTTCTGTGTTCCACTGAAGAAAATAAGTCTATAGTTTTGAAACAACAAAATTGTCTCTCTTTTGTGTTTTGCAGATGAAATAACAGCATACAGGTTTGAAATGACACAAGGGTGAGTGAATAATGGCAGAATTATAGACTGATGAGTGTATCTTGAGTTTGAGCCAGAGGATGATGAGTCCTACTAATGTCAGTTTTACTGCTAACAGGAGCGAAGCGAGCGAGTCGGATGCAATAGAAGGTGCTGTAGCATGTTTCAGGGAGATGAGGCATAAACTGAGGAACTAAAAGGGTGATTAAACTGATTTTTGTGTAATTATGTAGATAGCACTCAAACAATACTAAAATAACGTCTATCAGTGATGGTTTAAATTGTACATTTGTATTTGAGTCAAGGACAGGAGGCAGTTTTTTTATTTTAAAATGATTTTTGCATTCTGTATTCTTTTGTTTTTGTTTTTTTTTAAACGATGCCACATGTCATACTGCCATCTAGAGGCTCAGCTGACCTAAAGCAACTCCGCCCACTGTCCTTATAAGGGCATGCTGCCATTTAAGTTGCAGTTGGTTTTAACTGGGCTGTAATTGAGTGTCTGTTTTTAGCGTAGGGGGATACAATTACTTTTAAAAAGAGATTGAACCTGGCTGGGCGAATAAGCCATTTCCTTGCCTGTGTAAATATGATGTACATGTCCAAAAGAGAGTTGGGTTACAAGTTTCCGTGCATGAGACTGATGTACAGAGACCATTTGTATACAAACATACACAACAGACGTTTATATATGACTGAGTATATATGTGTATAATACATCACCTGTCAAAGGTTTGAAAGGGAAAGTCGTAAGATTGTTTCCTGTTCAACACTTTTGATCTATATTGTACTTATACAACATGTGTATATACAAGCACTAACTCTTATATAGGGTAATAATAATTTTACTATGTGAATTGGAAAGTGAGACGGAAAAAATAGATACTGTCATTGTTAATACACCTACTACTGCCGCTGTTATATTTGTGTTGTACACTAATTTTTCTTTTTACAATCTTTTTTTTTTAGACTTTGTTGTTGTTGTTGTTTTAAACAATGCTTACCACTAGGTGGGAAATGTTGGCAGTGTCACAGTAGGAATTTTAAGTCTCTAAGTTTTAGATTAAAAAAAAAAAGGACTACCTATCCCAGCATTCCTTGTTACATCTCAGGGTAGGAGTCTATTGTGCAGTGCGTTGTCAGGAGAGTAGTATTTTAGAGCCAGTATTAAACTTGTACAGAACATTTTAAGAGATTTTAGCTGTATAGAACATTTCTAGACGACTGTAAAGTGTGTCAAACACCCCCGTTCGATCCAGCAGGTTTTTTCCCCTCCATTTCGTTTTCTGGAATGCATTACTTATTTTTGCGCATTTAAAATTTTTATGCACAAAACGGACAAAAGGCATCACAGGCTGTTTACACTGACAACCAAAATCTCCAGCGTACCCGTAAGAACGTGGTGAAAGATGAAGCTCGATTTTGCCAGTAATGTTATATTTTTCCTTCGGGAAAACCGAAATCTTTTGCGCTCCCACACTGCCAGCTCTCTTTAGACACCAGCGTTCACTCGGACTCTCCCTTCGCTCTCCTGAACCCAGGAGACATGCAGTACCTCACTTCCCTGTGCCTGGCCGATCGCTTCTTACTCCGTTTTCAGTGTTCACTTCATTCCCAAACACATTTTCCTCACATCACCGCATTCCCTTATGTCCTTACTTTACTTGGTTGCCAACATCTGTGGACAGAAAAGGAGAAAAAAAAAATTCCTCAGCCCATCTGTAGATCTGGGCTACCATGTAATGTGTTTACAGCAACACATGCTGGATTCTTATTAGTGTCCTCTTGAGGGGGTGTTTCAGTATCTGGTAAGCTTAAGGTAAATGTATGAAATTGCTGTCATCATCCTGCAGTGTTTAAAGAATTGGAGCTAAAATGGTGGAACTGCAGCTGCAGTTGCCTGGAAGTGTGCGTGTTGCCTATGCCGAAATGTATTGCAAAATTGTGATGTTTGAAGGGGGATGGAGAGCATGGTTGTTCAGGGAGCTCAGAAAAATAGGCCAAATTGCGTTCAGGTGAAATGACTACGGGAGAACTCTTTAACACATGGGCTATAGAACTTGTACAGAAAATGATTTACAAGTCATTAAAACGGATTCAAACAAAATGACCTTTCCTGTGTGATCTGTCTGCACTAATGCACAATTTGTTTTCAGCACCTCTAGCCTGTTTTCTGAATGGTGAGTGCGCATCTTCCATGCACCGTCACCACAGTGATGCTGACGGTAGAGAAAAGACCGTTTCCATAGAGACAGAGGCAGTACTAAATGGGAGTTACTGGTTGCTTACACAAAAAAAAATGTTGGTTCTGGTGTAAGGTTATTTTTAGTCACAAAATCATTCCATTTATTTATGGGATATTTTGAAGTTACATTCTGTACTTTTTTTTTCTATTCTGCAGTGTTCTTGTTTAAAGGGCATTGCAATTACATTTTCATCTAAAGATAGCTAAACAACAGATAAAAACATTAAGATAATTCTCAGGTTGGATTGTCAACGTGGCTTTAAAGACTTTGGTGATGTTCCTAACTCTGTTAGAATGTTCTTTTTAGTTTCTGTTCCTTTTATATAATTTTATAACCATAAACTAAAGTTCTCACAACTTTGCATGGAGGTTTTTGTGATTAACCTAACTTAACCATTACGTAAGTTCTTATATTAAGCTAAGTTAAGGTTTTTATTTTAGAACTAATGTCACTTTCCCAGAACGTTGCAGGAGCTTTTTTTTTATGTGAAAACGGTAAGAACTTAACACATTTTACAGTGGTTAAACAAAATATTTTCTAGTGGTTAAATGTTTAATTTTCCGTAATCATAAACTACATTTTGTAAAATTAAACTCACACTGCATATGAATCGCGTGTTTTTTTTTTATTAAACAGACAACATTTCAAAAAATCAGTCAAAACACTGCACTTGATTCTAATTGGTCTACATTTAAAGTAGTTGTGAAAGGAAAGTGGGAAAATGCACATTTTATCAAAATAAACCACTTATTACAAAAATAAGTGCGCCTTATTCAGATTTATTTGGCGCTAATGGCCTACAGACTGTATTATCCCTTGAATATGCATATTTTTGCAGTTCATAATTTTAATTTGAAGCTTTTCTAACTGACCTATAAAACCACTGTTAATGGACATTGCATACATACATAGATAGATTTTTTTGTATAATACATTTATTGGAAAAAAAACGTAATGTTTCAATGAATATATAGGTTTCCATTGCAGTTAAACTAATGGCTGGGTTGAGTGAGCTTTTAAACACGGCCTTCCCCCACTCTGTCACTGTACTGTCAGCCGTGGCATGTGATGCATTCACTCGGTGACACAGAGGACAGCGCGTGCCTGTTAAAGGGGAGGATTCCTCGGACGTCGTGCGCACGTACGGGAAACATGACGTCACGCGCCACGCTCCGCTACAGTTCTCCAGCAGTCGGAGGGGTTTGAAGAGGGAAATAGAAACCTAGAAGAGAAATTTTTAGGCAGCTCCGACCAAATAGAAATGCTCGTCACCATGGCCGAAGAAAATATCTTCCTGTTCGTGCCGAATTTGATCGGTGAGTGTCAATCGAGCGCGTTAACTAACGCAGATCGTCGAGTAATGCGCACATTTAACCGCGGCTTTCTGTCAAATAGTGGTCATTTAATTTAAAATGCGTATTTAAAGGTCACAAAAAGTTTTTATGTAAAGATTCTAGTGTACAATTTTCATGATGATTGTATTTGACAGCGGCTTTATTATTTTTTTTTTTACTTCCTGCAGATGTTGACATGATGCTTTAGGCTGTCACTGTAACGTTAATACAAGAGTGAAGCTCATTCGTAACAGCGCGTTCATCCACTAATGCCATCAGTGTAGTATATAAAAAGGATTAAAGTCTGTATAAATTAAAATTCACCCCATTTATTGTCTAAATCTATATGATGGATCTTATTATGAACAGTTTATTCCTCTACGGTGGCCGAGAGAGCTCAACGCGCTGCAAATAGAAAAAACACCTGCAAATTAAGAAAACAACTTCATCAATTTGACAACACACGCGCTGCAAATACTCACAACACACCCAAACGAAGAAACGCGCTGCAAATACAATTCTTTATTTAGTTGTGCTGTGAGCATTTGCAGTGCGTTTCTTTATTTTGTTTGCGTTGTGAGAATTTGCAGCGCGTGTGTTGTCAAATTGATGAAGATGTTTTCTTGATTTGCAGGTGCTTTTTCTATCTGCATGTGTTTTCTGAAGTTGCAGCGCGTTGTGCTCTCTCGGCCACCGTATATTCCTGCATATGTTATTGTTAACATTTTTTGACCTAGTAATGTTTCTTGAAATAGTCATAACAGGAAACTTTTGAGTGCAACACCCACATCTCAAAATTGAAACAAAAAATCGAATTAACAATTAGTTCACGTATTTTATTAATTCATTTCCACCACGAATTAAGAATTTGTTACCACAACTTATTCATTTGTTCCCTCTTTTTAGTAAATCATGGCCACGTTGCATCAATTTGTTCCCTCATTTATTTATTTTATTAGTACCCTTGTTTTAGTTAAATTGAGGCCACACATTAAGAATTTGTTTCCATGACTTATTAATTAGTTCCCACAACTTCGTAATTCATTCCCTCATTTTAGTAAATCGGGGGCCACATTGTACTAAATAATTCCCTACTTTTTATGAAATCAAAACTTTGTATTACCAATTAGTACAATGTGGCCACGATTTACAAAAACGAGGGAACGAATTTAAAAAATGAGGGAACTAATTCCTAATTCGTGGCCACGATAAATATATTTTTGTTCGCATGTTATGTGCAACTCTCTGTACATGTACACTCATATTCCCTTTGAATCTCTTCCACGCTTTCAATAGGATATGCCCGTATTGTACTGGCTCTGGTATCCTTCTACCTGATGCCCTGCTGCCCGGGTCCGGCAGTGTTTTGTTACCTACTGAGTGCCCTGTTGGACGCCTTCGATGGACACGCAGCTCGCGCTCTTAATCAAGGTAGTGATCTTCAGCTTTGTGTTGTACATTATTCCTCTTTCTTTGCTTTTCTCTCTCTCTATGCTCATCCCTGCCTCTTCCTTAGGTACAAAGTTTGGTGCCATGCTGGACATGTTGACAGACCGTTGTGCCACCATGTGTTTGTTGGTGAACCTGGCACTGCTGTACCCGTCCTACACTTTCTTGTTTCAGCTCAGCATGTGTCTGGACATGGCCAGCCACTGGCTGCACCTGCACAGGTGTGTCCAAACATCAGTTATCCAATAGAATGCTAAGGAATGAGTCCTAAAACCCATCATCCCCAAGTCAATGTGGTTTCAGTGTGAATGAGTTTTTGGTTAAATGCTTGAAATAAGGGCTGCATTAAAGGGGTCATATGATGCGATTTAAATTTTTCCTTTCTCTTTGGAGTGTTACAAGCTCTTGGTGCATAAAAAAGATCTGTAAAGTTGCAAAGACTAAAGTCTCAAATCCAAAGAGATATTCTTTATAAAAGTTAAGAGTCAGCCACACCTACCTAAAACGGCTCATTCTAACACGCCCCCACATGTCTACGTCACAATGTGGGAAGATTTGCATAACGCCGCCCAAATGTTCACGCAAAGAAAGAAGGCGTAACTTTTATTCTCGCTGTACTATTGTTGTTGCTGCCGCCGCCATGTCGTGAAGGCGCTGTGTTTCCTGGTGAAAGCAAAACTACTTTGTTTGGTCTTCCAAAAGAGGACAATATTCAAGTAGCTCTTGTTTTTTACGCGCCGCGATGCAACGCAACGCGTAAAAAGACAGTATAAGTCATTATAATCCGTAATTATGTCCCCACTGGATGCAACAAAAATGCCTCGTTTATAATGGGTTTTACTGGGTTTGTCTCGTCCTGCCGGGAGACAGCATAGTATGGTAAGGGGCATAACATTTCCGTCACACGCTTGAGGTATTCGGCCAATCACAACGCACTGGATAGCTGGCCAATTAGAGCACACTTCGCTTTTCAGACCGATGAGCTTTGTAAAAATCTACGCGTTTCAGAAAGAGGCGGGGCATAGAGGAGAAACAATAATGTACAGTATGTGGAAAATAATGTGTTTTTTTAACCTTAAACCACATAAACACATTTCATTACACCAAATACACAAAATAATGTCATCATATAACCCCTTTAATATATAGTTGAAAAGAACAGCATTGAAATAAACAATAATGTATAGTATGTGGAAAATAATGTGTTTTTTGAATTTTAACGGCATAAACACATTTCATTACACCAAATACACAAAATAATGTTCTTTTTAGCAACATCATATGACCCCTTTAAAAAGTATGTTCTATATAGTATGAATGTAATCTGGATGTACTACATTTATCATGCTGTCATTGTCATATGACCTACTAGCTTCATTTGCGTCAATTCATTGCCATTCACAAGTGGGATAGTAAAGTTTCCGTCACAGGTCATCTGGGGACTTTTTGCCTACTTTTTTATGAATACTGTGAATTCTGACATATTATTCTGTTCCCTTCCTTTTTTAGCCTACTATATAGCATGGAAATATGCAATTTCAGAAGCAGCAAAGGTCTGTGGTTAACACAAGCTCAAGATATTTTTACGTTTTATTCTATGACATAAAATACATCAGTTACATTTTTTAAAGCATTTACGTGTCTTGAAAAAGGTAACAAGTGCTAACAAGTGGCTAAATGGGACTAGAGAGGTTGTCGGTGATCATGATGAACAAAACATGTAAGGATCATAAACTTTTGTTGGTTTTCTGCAATAATCCAAAAGACAGTGGTGGAGCGAACCAGAGCTTCCAGGTTGGCCTATAAAAATATGTCATCCCTGCAGCACTCTATAAGAGACATCTGATGTATGCATGCATAAAGTCATAGTTGATTTAAGACCATACTTGGGGGCATTTGGGTCTCTAGAAATCTCTCTTAATGTTTACAGATTATCACACCCCAAATTGATAAGCATCATCCATCAGAGGCAGATCCTGGCATAGGCTACATAGTCATTTTGCCTAGACTGGCACAGTTCTCTTGTGCAACATGGGACACTACTGCCACCCCTGCACATAGCTCTCAGACGCACGCTCCACTTGTCTAATTGCTCATTTGTAGTCTGCTTTTCATTCCAGTGAAATTGCAAAGTTAAATGCTCCCGCATTTCTAATATACATCTACTAAATATCGACAAACAATTGCAGTTTTATTGCTCCTTTATTGCAGTCATCTGCAAGCTTGTATTCAGATCTGTCTCCATCCAATTAACAGTCAGGTGATAGAACCAAGTCCCTGTCCTTTATTTTGTTATTTTTCGATAATAAATTTCACAGTACGGAAGAAATGATTTGTTGCTATTTCCGTTTCATCACGGCTTTAAAAAACACTTTTTATTTATTTTAACCCACAATCTCTCAGCTAGCAAGATTTTCCTTGTAACACTTTATTAAAATCAGTAACTAACACTATTATCTAACACATGTCAGAATATAAGTTTGTTCATAAAAAAAATCATAAATGTTAATAAATTCTATCTTCTCCACGGACTCCCTGGAGTACGTTCATGGATCTCCACAGGCCCCTAGAATCCAATTTTATTGTATTTAATTTAAGTATCTGTGTTCCCTGCATGTTCTACATAAATCATTGTTAATAATATGAGTTGTTCCTTTTTTTCCCCATTTCTTTCAGTTCCATGATGAAGGGAGCCACCAGTCACAAGACCATTGACCTCTCTGGCAACCCCATCTTACGGCTGTACTACACATCCAGGGTAACACACTCACTCATGCACATTCCTTCACACAGTCAGGAACTCCCATCAAAAGCTTACTGAGTTGTTCTTAAAGCATGCATATCTAGTGAAAAAGTTTTACATGTACTGGCTGTTCTGACATCGGTGTTTTTCCACAGCCGGTGCTGTTTTTCATGTGTATGGGGAACGAGCTGTTCTTCTGTCTGCTGTATGTAATGTACTACATCGAGGAACCCCAGGGTGAGTATCAGCATGCTGTTTTCTCACTGTCTTTATAATGGACCTACTGTGACTGTGATTTTATATTTATAACACTATATTTTGTGTTATGTTACCTTGGCAACTGCTGCATGATTTTGGATGCTTTTGGAGCAAATAGGAACATTATATATATATATATATATATATATATATATATATATATGTGTGTGTATCTCTTTCCATTTGCCAGATTTATTCATTGAAGTAGTACTGAATTCATAAGGATGCACTATAGCAATGCTATAATACAAATGATATTTTATTTAAATATTGGTTGCATTTTTTTCTACCCAGTGTGGCTACAATGGCTGCTGGGAGTTTGCAGCGTGGTCTGTGTGCTGAAGTCTGGCATTAGTCTCCTCCACCTCATCACCGCCTCCCGTAACATGGCTGCTATCGATGTGGCTGACCGTGAGAGAGAGCGGAGCAAAGCACAATGAGACATGAGAGTATGCAGAAACCAAGAAAAATGAGACAAAGGCTGTGCAAAAGAGATGAGCAGAAAATAAATAAATGAGGATGAGATAATGGAAATCAATTATGGGACCACACAAAGCCTCAGTGAGCATTTATATTTATTTGAATATAGATTATCAATGCTATAATGCCAGGGCAAATTCCTTACGAGTTTTACCCATATTCCTGTAGTTGTGCTTTTCATTGCTGTTGATCATGGAACTAGTAGTTGCACTATGAGTGTACCATGTTTATGTCATCTTTGGGGTGTCATCAACATAATTTTTATGTTTGAGGGTTAATTTATTCGTTAATGGAATACTCATGTATAATTTAAATGGAATTTAGAATAGCTCTGCTATTTAAAACCAACATTTCCACACATGCACACACACACACACACACACACACAGACAGGCACATTCCACGCTTCAGCTGAAAGCCACTTGAGTATTACTGTATTTGGCCATGGTTTTATCATTAGTTGTGGTATTTAATTATTTTGAGCTGTCTGTATGAGCCTGTCTATAACTGTTTTATTACACTCACTGTTGTTTTTGTTGCAGGTATATCAAAGAATGTTTATCTGTTTGAATATTAGTTTGAAGAGTGTGAAGCCATTATTATATTAAGCAAGTGGCTCTGGCATCATTTTCGTCCATAGCCTCCTGAATGTATTATTGGGTTGTGGTAGAGTGGTAGACATACTGTTTGCTGTCTAAAGTTTTACAGCTGTTGTTATAAATGATCTGAAATATATGAGAGTTATATGATTGTGGAGAAAAGTCATTTTGTACTGTAACTGATGATTTGACAATAAAGATATCCTGACAACAAGATGCAGCTGTTTATTTATCAAATTTTAACAGCCCTGCAGCTGTTACTGATGATATATTACCATCAGCCCAGCAAACAAACATTATATATATATATATATATATATATATATGTGTGTGTATCTCTTTCCATTTGCCAGATTTATTCATTGAAGTAGTACTGAATTCATAAGGATGCACTATAGCAATGCTATAATACAAATGATATTTTATTTAAATATTGGTTGCATTTTTTTCTACCCAGTGTGGCTACAATGGCTGCTGGGAGTTTGCAGCGTGGTCTGTGTGCTGAAGTCTGGCATTAGTCTCCTCCACCTCATCACCGCCTCCCGTAACATGGCTGCTATCGATGTGGCTGACCGTGAGAGAGAGCGGAGCAAAGCACAATGAGACATGAGAGTATGCAGAAACCAAGAAAAATGAGACAAAGGCTGTGCAAAAGAGATGAGCAGAAAATAAATAAATGAGGATGAGATAATGGAAATCAATTATGGGACCACACAAAGCCTCAGTGAGCATTTATATTTATTTGAATATAGATTATCAATGCTATAATGCCAGGGCAAATTCCTTACGAGTTTTACCCATATTCCTGTAGTTGTGCTTTTCATTGCTGTTGATCATGGAACTAGTAGTTGCACTATGAGTGTACCATGTTTATGTCATCTTTGGGGTGTCATCAACATAATTTTTATGTTTGAGGGTTAATTTATTCGTTAATGGAATACTCATGTATAATTTAAATGGAATTTAGAATAGCTCTGCTATTTAAAACCAACATTTCCACACATGCACACACACACACACACACACACACAGACAGGCACATTCCACGCTTCAGCTGAAAGCCACTTGAGTATTACTGTATTTGGCCATGGTTTTATCATTAGTTGTGGTATTTAATTATTTTGAGCTGTCTGTATGAGCCTGTCTATAACTGTTTTATTACACTCACTGTTGTTTTTGTTGCAGGTATATCAAAGAATGTTTATCTGTTTGAATATTAGTTTGAAGAGTGTGAAGCCATTATTATATTAAGCAAGTGGCTCTGGCATCATTTTCGTCCATAGCCTCCTGAATGTATTATTGGGTTGTGGTAGAGTGGTAGACATACTGTTTGCTGTCTAAAGTTTTACAGCTGTTGTTATAAATGATCTGAAATATATGAGAGTTATATGATTGTGGAGAAAAGTCATTTTGTACTGTAACTGATGATTTGACAATAAAGATATCCTGACAACAAGATGCAGCTGTTTATTTATCAAATTTTAACAGCCCTGCAGCTGTTACTGATGATATATTACCATCAGCCCAGCAAACACAAAACGTTCTCCTTGTTAGGTTCTCCCTTTGGGAAGCAATTTATATATACATATATTTATTTATTTTTTCTTTCAAGAACATTTATTTTAATGCTCATATTGTGTGAGATAATGTTTTGGTTCATTTGAATGCCTAATTAAACAATTAACGAAAAGACGGTCTTATGCTGCTGGTGTAATGTAGCGAATTTAAGTGAACGTTAAAGCAACGTTCTCTGAACCATCACGCACAACCTAAAACAAACGTTCTATTTCCTTTAAAAATGCATGAGTGTTCTGTTCTGCTCTGGGAACGGTTTGCGAGGATCAGAAAGGAACGCACTGTCTGGGAGCTCATAAAATTGTTAGTTGGGCGTGAGTCTGATATATGTGTTTAATCCCATTGGGCGCGTACAATTATTATCGGCAGTGATCTGGAGCCGCTTATTATTTACCGCAGCTGCGTCTGCGTGCGTCTTTACCTTTAAGGACCTGCGACATTTTCCCCCCATACGAACATCCAGTTGTCTACCGCCGAAAATCTCTGTGCTGTAGAGCTGGATTTTAGAGAAGAACGCGCGGATGGTTTCTTTTAACTGATCTCGACGTTTATGCTGTAATTTGCGTCGGCCGAACTCGAGCGCCGGAGGGGCGCGAGAGGACGACACCGCGCTCGAGAACATCGCGTGGAGGAGGGGACGAAGACACAGAGGGGGTGTTCACTCAAAATATACTATCCCTTTAAAACAAGGGGGACACGGCGGTGGGGGAGAGATAGCGGGGCAGAGAAGACGGGATAAAAAAAGAAAAGGAAGAAAGAGCGAGGGTGGGAGGGTGAGAGTATTGCCGGAAAAAAAGGAAAAAATGTCATCCTCCGTGGGGGAGCCGTGGACGACGACCGGTGAAGCGCTCGCCAGACACGAATGAGATTTAACGCAACGCCGAGGCTCGCGCAGATGCCGCTCGGGGCCTGGATGAAGAATCTTACAATAAAATTGATGGCATTTTTATTTTTAACCACGCTGTGCGACCGCTGAGAGCAAATTAAACATTAAACTGCCATTTTAATTAGGTTATTTTTGCATGAATTATCACACAGCGGTCTAATTAATAAGAAAACATTACATGCAGAAATTCATTTTAGATTATATTTTTAAGCATGATAGGCCACTGTTATGTGACAATGCGGCGTTAATAACATACTGTGAATGACAACTCTCATTTCTTATTTTTTACTCTTTAGAAATAAGGTAAATATATATTTATCAGTGTCAGTGTAATATGCATTCTTTCACTCTTTAAATTTCACTAACATGTCATTTTATATTTGTTCGATTTACAGTTTAATAAATACATTTGATAGAATAGTGGAAGGAGACGTTCTTTCGCATAATTTATTTCAAACGGCGTCTCTACTGTTCTACACTTCATGATGGATGCAGCTTGGAGCAATTTCCTCTTTCAGGTAAGAAAATGCTTATGCGTACTAATGCCGATAGCTCTTTTGTTATTTGATTTAAATTCATGTCATAATCGCTAGCATTTGTCCATAATGGCACCGGTGTACTTTCATTCATAAGTTAAGGCAAAAGAATGTTTAAAATCTGTGATTTTGCCCCTTTCACGACAGACTCCGCCTTCACAGTCCCAAACTGACGCGACCCTCCAATCAGATCTTCTACCGGAGCTCACGGATGCCGCTCAGGACCCGCCCCCTGAGCACATACCCCCGCCCCCATCCACGGTGGACACAGCGGCGCTGAGCGAGGAGCCCCTACCGGGTGAGGGAGGGGCAAAACAGGAGGGTGGGAAGGGAGTTCACTGGGGACTGGAGAGAGAACCGAGGTTAGGCTGTTTGTAGTTGTGGCATTGGTGGCTGGAGAGCGATGTAAATGAGTGAAGATGTTAATGAGCCAGTTATTTGCATAAAGTTGGAATATTATTTAGGAAGCCTGCATGTTTTCTCTCTTCTATTGTTGCCCTCAAATCTAGTTGAATCAAGATCATATTTACAAGATGAGCTCATGAACGATCACAGTGTTGAAATATTGTCAGTTCAGGGTTCCAGAAGTGAAAATGTGATTCATTTTCTCTATCCACCTTTTTCTTTAATGCGGAAGTAAACCTATGGGTGAGATTTCCGGTTCATTAGCCGCTATAGGTAAATAACGAGGAGAATAACAACGTGGAGTAAACGGTAAAACTGCCCTGCAGCTGTTACTGATGATATATTACCATCAGCCCAGCAAACACAAAACGTTCTCCTTGTTAGGTTCTCCCTTTGGGAAGCAATTTATATATACATATATATATTTATTTTTATTTATTTTTTCTTTCAAGAACATTTATTTTAATGCTCATATTGTGTGAGATAATGTTTTGGTTCATTTGAATGCCTAATTAAACAATTAACGAAAAGACGGTCTTATGCTGCTGGTGTAATGTAGCGAATTTAAGTGAACGTTAAAGCAACGTTCTCTGAACCATCACGCACAACCTAAAACAAACGTTCTATTTCCTTTAAAAATGCATGAGTGTTCTGTTCTGCTCTGGGAACGGTTTGCGAGGATCAGAAAGGAACGCACTGTCTGGGAGCTCATAAAATTGTTAGTTGGGCGTGAGTCTGATATATGTGTTTAATCCCATTGGGCGCGTACAATTATTATCGGCAGTGATCTGGAGCCGCTTATTATTTACCGCAGCTGCGTCTGCGTGCGTCTTTACCTTTAAGGACCTGCGACATTTTCCCCCCATACGAACATCCAGTTGTCTACCGCCGAAAATCTCTGTGCTGTAGAGCTGGATTTTAGAGAAGAACGCGCGGATGGTTTCTTTTAACTGATCTCGACGTTTATGCTGTAATTTGCGTCGGCCGAACTCGAGCGCCGGAGGGGCGCGAGAGGACACCGCGCTCGAGAACATCGCGTTCTCTCTTCTATTGTTGCCCTCAAATCTAGTTGAATCAAGATCATATTTACAAGATGAGCTCATGAACGATCACAGTGTTGAAATATTGTCAGTTCAGGGTTCCAGAAGTGAAAATGTGATTCATTTTCTCTATCCACCTTTTTCTTTAATGCGGAAGTAAACCTATGGGTGAGATTTCCGGTTCATTAGCCGCTATAGGTAAATAACGAGGAGAATAACAACGTGGAGTAAACGGTAAAACTGTTTGCACTACAAACCAGTGTGTTCATAATTAAGATAACATTAAAATAATATGATAAGACACACCAACTTTCAATATCAAGCAGCAAAACGAACTGTTTTGTTCAGCTAAAAATAGCTGGACGGAGTGGACGCAGATGAGACCGGAAGCCAGTCTGCGTGCGTCTTTACCTTTAAGGACCTGCGACATTTTCCCCCCATACGAACATCCAGTTGTCTACCGCCGAAAATCTCTGTGCTGTAGAGCTGGATTTTAGAGAAGAACGCGCGGATGGTTTCTTTTAACTGATCTCGACGTTTATGCTGTAATTTGCGTCGGCCGAACTCGAGCGCCGGAGGGGCGCGAGAGGACGACACCGCGCTCGAGAACATCGCGTGGAGGAGGGGACGAAGACACAGAGGGGGTGTTCACTCAAAATATACTATCCCTTTAAATCAAGGGGGACACGGCGGTGGGGGAGAGATAGCGGGGCAGAGAAGACGGGATAAAAAAAGAAAAGGAAGAAAGAGCGAGGGTGGGAGGGTGAGAGTATTGCACGGTAAAACTGTTTGCACTACAAACCAGTGTGTTCATAATTAAGATAACATTAAAATAATATGATAAGACACACCAACTTTCAATATCAAGCAGCAAAACGAACTGTTTTGTTCAGCTAAAAATAGCTGGACGGAGTGGACGCAGATGAGACCGGAAGCCAGATCCATAGAATTTACAAATGGCCGCACCCATTTTTACGACAAGAAAAAGGTGGATAAACTAATGTATTTTAGTGATCCTGCCTAATTGTCAGAAAACAACACTACCCACAATAACTGAAGAGAGATTCACCATTCAGAGAAGTTGCTGTTACCATGGAAACAGAAAGTGGGTTAATGAACCAGTGTTGTTATAGTTAACTAAAACTATTAAAAACTGATCATTAAAACAAAGCTGAAATAAAAGAAATTATAAAAATTTGATGGAAATCTTAAAATTAAAAACCTGGGATAAAATAAATATATATATATATATATATATATATATATATAAATTAAAAATATATATAAATATTATAAAACTGCATTCTCACTCTACTAAATATTTATATATATATATATATATATTATAATATATAATGCGCTGGTGGTTGTGTGTATAATCCATCTGCTCGCTTTCTTTGCTGGTTTCTTTTAACTGATCTCGACGTTTATGCTGTAATTTGCGTCGGCCGAACTCGAGCGCCGGAGGGGCGCGAGAGGACGACACCGCGCTCGAGAACATCGCGTGGAGGAGGGGACGAAGACACAGAGGGGGTGTTCACTCAAAATATACTATCCCTTTAAAACAAGGGGGACACGGCGGTGGGGGAGAGATAGCGGGGCAGAGAAGACGGGATAAAAAAAGAAAAGGAAGAAAGAGCGAGGGTGGGAGGGTGAGAGTATTGCCGGAAAAAAAGGAAAAAATGTCATCCTCCGTGGGGGAGCCGTGGACGACGACCGGTGAAGCGCTCGCCAGACACGAATGAGATTTAACGCAACGCCGAGGCTCGCGCAGATGCCACTCGGGGCCTGGATGAAGAATCTTACAATAAAATTGATGGCATTTTTATTTTTAACCACGCTGTGCGACCGCTGAGAGCAAATGAAACATTAAACTGCCATTTTAATTAGGTTATTTTTGCATGAATTATCACACAGCGGTCTAATTAATAAGAAAACATTACATGCAGAAATTCATTTTAGATTATATTTTTAAGCATGATAGGCCACTGTTATGTGACAATGCGGCGGTAATAACATACTGTGACTGACAACTCTCATTTCTTATTTTTTACTCTTTAGAAATAAGGTAAATATATATTTATCAGTGTCAGTGTAATATGCATTCTTTCACTCTTTAAATTTCACTAACATGTCATTTTATATTTGTTCGATTTACAGTTTAATAAATACATTTGATAGAATAGTGGAAGGAGACGTTCTTTCGCATAATTTATTTCAAACGGCGTCTCTACTGTTCTACACTTCATGATGGATGCAGCTTGGAGTTTATTTATTTATAAATATATATTATAATATTTATAAATGTAAATATTTATATCAATTTAAAATGAGGTGCTGCTTGGGATGAGTAGTTCATTGAGTATTTCATCACAGACATACACAGTCTAATACCATCCTCTTTTTTTCTCCAACTTTTCAAAACCTTTGTACTTAAAATCAAAGACTTTTATGATGTGATTCATGTTGGAACTGCTTAGAGGTCTAACTAAAGAATCTTTTTCAAATCCCTGGGGTAAAAATACTTCCGGAACCAATGCATATTGGCCCTTTTTATGCATTTCATGTAGTCCTGATGAAAAATAGCAATAAAACATGCTAGAAAGTTCTCTAATGGTAAGAGAATGAAAAAAAAAAAACACGGATAAAGCATCAATTTCATAGCTAATGTGCATTTTTTGCACATTATTGTGATGCAATAGTGCTAAAAAAGTTTCCTGTTTTTGCCAGTAAGTGGAAAAAAGAGAAAGAAACATGACATTTCCCATGTGATTTCACATCTCATCGTAATTACTGCTTTCAAGTATTTAAGTAGAAACTTTCTAGAATTATTTTAATACAGCATAGTGTGTTTCTCAAGTCTAGGTGTTTGTTTGCGACAAATAGCGTACACCTGTATATGAACACTTACAGTGTCCTCTAACCATCTCTCTCTCTTTTTCTCTTTCCCAGTGAAGCCAGTCACTCGACCGGTCCGACCTGCACACATCTGCTCCATATGTAATAAGCAGTTTAAGAACAGTTACAACCTGCGGCGTCACCAGTCTGTCCACACTGGAGTGAAGATGAAGGACAGAGCCGCTAGAGAGAAAATAGACGGAGGAAAGGCTGGAGCAGGAGTGGAGAGGCAGACCATCCCCCTTTCTCTCCTTCAGCTGTCTATACCTGCCTCCATACCCACAGCAGTCGACCCCATGGCCCAGCCTTCCCCAATCAGCAATCAGCAGGTAGAGATGGTGGCTGTCTCTATCGCCCCAGCAACGATCGCCATGACAATGAACCAGCCCCTCCCTACTGCAGTGGTGGTTACTGGGACAATGGTTCAGGTTGGTTTGTGTCTTTGGTTAACACTTTGCATACCTTTGCTGCACTTCCCTTGTTCTTGCTTTGACTTTTCTACTAATGCCTTTTATCTCATATTTACTCTCTTTGTCATTTTTAACTCACTTTGAGGCACTTTTCATAAATAGGGTTCAAAATAGGGCTTTAAATTAATCAAACAAAAGATTTGTGTGTGTGGATATATATATATATATACACAGTGGTGTGAAAAAGTGTTGGCCCCCTTCCTGATTTCTTATTTTTTTGCATGTTTGTCACACTTTAATGTTTCAGATCATCAAACAAATTTAAATATTAGTCAAAGATAACACAAGTAAACACAACATGCATGCATTAAATGAAGGTTTTTATTATTAAGGGAAAACAAAATCCAAAACTACATAGCCCTGTGTGAAAAAGTGTTTGCCCCCCTGTTAAAACTGGTTTATCACACCTGAGTTCAATTTCTCGAGCCACACCCAGGCCTGATTACTGCCACACCTGTTCGCAATCAAGAAATCTCTTTGAAACATTAAAGTGTGACAAACATGCAAAAAAATAAGAAATCAGGAAGGGGGCCAACACTTTTTCACACCACTGTATATACAAACACACACACAAATGTCCATTTGAAAGGAGGTGCCCATTAAAAAAGGTTGATTGTCAACCGCATTTTTTTTTTTGCAAATTGTTTTAATTTGAGACTAATCTAATTAGAGTTTAAAACCTTGATCTATTTTGTTTTTATTTTTTAGCAATGAACAGTTAATAAACAATTAAATGTAATATTTAAAATATATGTTTCTGTAAATCCAGAAACATATTTTTATTTTATTTTTTATATATTTCTTTTTAAATTATTATAAAATAATCAAATAATAATAATAAAAACACTGCCAGATTGGTTAAAAGGGTTGCAGATTTAAATAATGCTAGCTAGCTGGTTTGGAACAAATGATTTGTGATTATTGATATTTCCTAAAAATATTGTGTGGTAATTTTTTCATACAGTAGCTAAAGGCTGCAATACACAATATGACTTTTGCCCAGATTTTTTCCCCGATTTACAGTCTGAAGCAGTCAGCACTAGTTGGCATAATTCAGAACCGGTCTGCAGAATTTGGGCAGTAGGAGTTTTCACAGAAAGTCGTGTATGATATGATGGGCACAAACTCCAATTTTTAATCTTCAGACTTTGATTCCATCCAGTTGGAGAATATCAAACATGTTTGATATTTTGAGCCATTTTTAGAACACATTGTTTCAATTTGTAATGTAATCTCCTAGCAACGAGGTGCATGTTTCTCTGAGTTTGTGTTTGTAATGACTTGAATATCTGGCAGGGTGAGATCCTTAGCTATTGCCTATTGTTTTAAAATCTGTTCAGATCTTAAAAACTATACCAGTGTGTATGCCAGCCTTTACAGTTAAACGATATGTGACATGTGAGATTCTCAGTGATTTTAAAATAGTAATGGGACACCAGATTGTACGCTATTTATGGAAAGTGTCATTTACCATAATTTCCTGATTATTTCTATGAGACATGCCTGCTGTCCCATAATGAACTCAAATAGTTAGATTCGGTTTCAAACCGTCCAATTCCCAAGACTCTGCAAAAATCAGGCTAACAGTTGTGTAACATGGTCTCATACCTGCTCTCGCCTCATTTGTTGAACACTTACAGTCAGTTGGTTAGTAGGTCAGCAAACAATGAACATGTTTTACCCAGAAGACACAGAAAGAGTTGCTGTGTTTGTGGCTCTAACCACGAAAAAACTGTTCAAGGTCATAAAATCTGAAATTCTGTTGTATTGTTTTTCAGGCTGCACCAAATACCAACATCAATGATAACCTAAGTAATCCCACCCAGATCCAAATATCTATCCCAATAGCAAACCCATTACCCATCAATCCAACTCCCAATCCTAATCCCAACCCCAACCCTAACCCCAATCCAGTCAGGAAGAACCATGCTTGTGAGGCATGCGGGAAGGCATTCAGGGACGTGTACCATCTTAACCGGCATCGGTTGTCCCATTCGGACGAGAAGCCATACTCCTGTCCAATCTGCCAGCAGCGGTTTAAGAGAAAGGATCGGATGAGTTATCATGTGCGGTCACACCAGGGAGGAGTGGAGAAACCATATGTGTGTCCGCACTGCGCCAAGGGCTTCTCACGGTAAGAAATAGACTTTTGCACACCTGTACACCAAAAAAAAACAAAAACTAGTTGCATAAACACACTTTATCCATGAGTGTGCTGAGATTATGAGGACATGAATTTTTAATGATTTCTATAAACACATGCACGCTTGGTATAAACCAGAACAAACCGTTTATCAGGCCAATTCACAGCAGGTTTCAACAGTGAGCATTATACTGTAGTTCTGACAGTGATGGAGGACTGAATGTTGTCATTTTACTGAAAGCTATTGAGAGAGATGCCCTAATTACTAATTTGAGACTGAAAATGGGTTAGATGAGGAATAAGTGACCTTCTGTCTGTATTTATCTATCTATGTCATATATTTAGACACATCTACATCCATATGCAGTCCAGTCAAGCTAGTAGTAAAAAAATATTTTTGGGCTCATGAGGCCCTGAGGTAATAATAAATAAATTTAGCTGCATATTTTGATATGCATTGAATTGATCAAAAGTGACAGTAAAGATATTTACAACATTACAATATATATATATATATATATATATATATATATAT
>NW_015649593.1:181180-182065 GCF_001515625.1 Sinocyclocheilus rhinocerous
TATATATATATATATATACTGTATATATTAACAACTGCACCACCCATGTCCTGCTGTTTTAAAGGAGCCCTGATGCTACAGACAGAGACAGATCTCTGTTGACTCTCCTCTAGTTCACATAGAGATGGTGTGCAACAAAAACACAAATGCACAATGGCCCCTGCTAATCATTGTGATTTTGTACGTATTGTATTCGTTGGTTGAGCCCTCTCTCTGTCTCCTCCAGGCCTGACCATCTTAACAGTCATGTGCGACAGGTGCACTCCACAGAAAGACCCTTCAAATGCCCGGTAATCATACTGTTCTAGTCTCTCTCTCTCTTCTCCCCACTTTTCTGTCTCATACTATTTATCATTGATGTTAGTTTTTCCTGCATGCTCTGTGTGATTTGACGTGTCATTGATATTTGACCTTGTCCCTCAGAATTTAAAAACAAAAGCTCAAATATAAAATATTTTTGCTGAATGTAAATGCATGTAAATGCTTTAAAGACCACAAAAAAGCCAACTTGTAGTATTTTTTACTCTCAATCCATTTTAGTAGCTTTGTGGCCATCTGCTAGAAATGTTACTTTAGCAAATATACATGCTTAAAAATTGCAGTCTTTCTTGGAAAAAAGACCAACAATTTTGAATATTAATGCTTTTACTATAGTATATATACTACTGCTCAAAAGTTTGGGGTAAGTAAGATGTTTTAAAGGGGTCATATGACGTTGTTTATGCAGTTTAAGGTTAAAAAAACACATAATTTTCCACATACTGTACATTATTGTTTCTCCTCTATGCCCCGCGTTTCTGTAACGCGTCGATTTTTACAAAGCTCATCGGTCTGAAAAGCGAGGTGTGCTCTGATTGGCCAGCTATCCAGTGCGTTGTGATTGGC
>NW_015649593.1:182284-185974 GCF_001515625.1 Sinocyclocheilus rhinocerous
GAATGTACAGCGCTCTCTCCCACCTTCAATACCACGACTGAGTTACCCTTGAGCAAGGCACTGAGCCCCCAACTGCTCCCCGGGCGCCGCAGCAAAATATGGCTGCCCACTGCTCCGGGTGTGTGTTCACGGTGTGTGTGTTCACTGCTGTGTGTGTGCACTTTGGATGGGATAAATGCGGAGCACTAATTCCGAGTATGGGTCACCATACTTGGCCACATGTCACCTTCACTTCACTTCACTTCACTTCACAGCCAGAATCAAAGTTACGCCTTCTTTTTTTGCGTGAACTTTTGGGCGACGTTATGCAAATCTGCCCACATCGTGACGTAGACATGTGGGGGCGTGTTTGGTAGGCGTGGCTGACTCTTAACTTTTATAAAGAATATCTCTTTGGATTTGAGACTTTAGTCTTTGCAACTTTACAGATCTTCTTTATGCACCAAGAGCTTGTGACACTCCAAAGAGAAAGGAAAAATTTAATTTGCATCATATGACCTCTTTAAGAAGAAATTAGTTTTAATACATTTTTAATTGAAATCATTTTAATTACTTTTTTAAAATTTTTTTTTTATTCAGCATGGATACATTACCTTCCTATTCATCACAGAATAATAATAAATATTTTTTGAGCATCAAATCAGCACATTAGAATGATTTCTGAAGGATCATGTGACACTGAAGACTGGAGTAATGATGCTGAAAATTCAGCTTTGCCATTATAGGAATAAATTACATTTTCAAATATATTAAAATAAACCGTTATTTTAAATAGTAATAATATTTCACAGTCTTAATATTTTACTGTATTTTTAAGCAATAAATGCCACCTTGTTAAGCATAAGAAACTTCTTTCAAAAACAATAAAAAATCTTACCAAGAGCTTTGAACGGTAGCCTGTTTGCCTTTGTCTTTACACAACCATATATGAATATTATTTTCTATGATAATAAACAGCATAATACCACATTTAATAATTAGAATATAGTGCTAAATATTCTTTTAAATCATCCTGCATTGTGTTTTTGGCTCTTTGCTAAAACTTTATTTCAGTGAATTACGCATTCTTTCATGTGCTTTTCTGATCATATGTGTGATGATGTACGATGAAAGTGGGCTGCAGCCATATGTGTCTGGCAGTGTGTGAGACGAGGATGAGTCATGATGTGAGAGATGAAGGCAGATCGGGATAGAGCTGGAATACCAAAGAGAATGAAGAATGTGTTTGATGAACAGTGTTGTTTGTTTGTGCAGACATGCGAATCCGCGTTCGCTACTAAAGACCGGTTACGAGCTCATATGATCAGACACGAGGACAAGGTTCCCTGCCACATCTGTGGCAAACTTCTCTCCCCTGCTTACATCACAGATCACATGAGGGTGCACAACCAATCACAGCATCACGTCTGTCACCTCTGCAACCGCAGTGAGTATCATTGATCATTTCCTTTGGGGTTTGAAAAGCGTAGCTATTCCTTTAATATTCTAATACCCTTTTTTTAAATGCCTTTATTAAAACACTTGAGAATATGAATGAATTGTAAATGTGTATGTTTATACACTACTATTTAAACGTTTGAGGTTGAATAAAAGTAATGTTTTTGAAAGAAGTCTCTTGTGCTCACTAAGGCTGCATTTATTTGATCAGTTTAACAGTAAGAATGGTAATATTGTGAAATATTATTACAATTTAAAATGACTAAATATAAATTCAATGACTGCTTTGACAAATTTAGCAAATAATTTGTTGGAATTCTTTTGATCAAACTGATCATTTTAGTGAGTCTCTTTAAATTACTAAATAAGAAAAATGAGAATTGGATTATTCTGATTGTGCTGTATGTTTTTGCATGCAGCCAGTGACATCTCAGAAAAGACATGTTGACTATTCATTTTCTTTGCATTATTTCAGGCTTTTTACGTTCTGTTAATTAATCATTTAATATATGTGACCCTGGAGCACAAAACCAGTCTTAAAGGCAGAGTAAGCGATTTCTGGTAGCCAATGTTAATATTTGAAATCACCAAAACAAACACGCCCCTACCCCAAAAGGGTCTTGTCCCTATTTTGATAGCTCCGCCCCACATATACGTACGCAACCCAGGCAACGATTAGTTCTGTGAAACAAAGCAAAACCAATGTTACACCATGTCTACGGACGTGAGATATTTTGTAAATTTCCTACTGTAAATATATTAAACCTTAATTTTTGATTAGTAATATGCATTGCTAAGAACTTCATTTGGACAACTTTAAAGGCAATTTTCTCAATATTTTGATTTTTTGCACCCTCAGATTCCAGATTTTCAAATAGCTGTATTTCTGCCAAATATATCGTCCTAACAAACCATACATCAATGGAAAGCTTATTTATTCAGCTTTCAGATAATGTATAAATCTCAATTTCGAAAAATTGACCCTTATGACTGGTTTTGTGGTCCAGGGTCACATATGATATCTTCAACCATGGCTCTTTAGACTGAGCACCATCACTGAATAAAGGTGAAATAAATATTGCTATGAATTACCTTAATTCCATTTACAAACAAATTATTCTAATGAGCTGATTCTTTTTTTTTTGTGAATCAAAAACATACTGTGCAACCACTGTAGTCCCAAATTACTTTAAAAAAATAATTTTAAAAGACTCACAAACTCAATACTCCATCACGGGATTTTAAACAAAGTTGACCTGCAAATTTTCGGACCTGGTGTTAAGTTTTAAATTTACCAAGTTAGAAGTTTCCATGTAATTTACAGCACTAAGAAAGTGACAAGAGAAAACAATTACAATTTTCATAAAAATCATTATTTTTCCTCATAGGTTTCACCACATTGACATACCTGCGTGTCCATGCCCAGAAGCATCATGGGCAAGAGTGGAAGGAGAGTGGGGTCGGCCGTGGCTCAGGCCCAGGTGGGGTGCTGTTATGCCAGTTGTGTGGGGTACACTGTAAGACACCCACACAGCTTCAGGGTCACATGGCCACGCACGCCAACCAGACGGACCCCAGCGTTTCTTGCCCCATCAGCAGCAGCACTAGTTCAGTGGCGACAGTGGGCATAGCCACTCCTGTTTCCAGCCCTCCAGTCACAGTTGGGCTGCTGGTGACTGACTGCTCCAGCATTGCTCCTCAGAGCCACAGCTAGCCAACAGCACACCATGAGGAGGGAGGGCGGCCTGGAAGAATCGGGGGGTAATGGGTGGGAGGGGAGAAAAATCTAAGAGGATGGGCCCAACCTGGGCAGGTGAGCAAAGAAGCAGGACGATATATTGGATATTCACAACATATTTACGATGATTTTGCTGCCACAGAATTGAATGTCACTGAATTTTAATGCCATTTTAATTTGCCCATCAACTGGCTTAAAGGGGTCATATGATGCGATTTCAATTTTTCCTTTCTCTTTGGAACTTTATAAAAAGTTAAGAGTCAGCCACGCCTACCTAAAATGGCTCGTTCTAACACGCCCCCACATATCTACGTCGCTATGTGGGAAGATTTGCATAACGCCGCCCAAATGTTCACGCAAAGAAAGAAGGCGTAACTTTTATTCTCGCTGTAGTATTGTTGCCGCTGCCATGTCGTAAAGACGCTGTGTGCTTCGTTGTGAAAGCGAAACTACTTTGTTTGGTCTTCCAAAAGAGGACGATATCTGCTTCGTCATGCCTAGAGCTGATCCGTCAT
>NW_015649593.1:188770-201261 GCF_001515625.1 Sinocyclocheilus rhinocerous
TTTTTAGACCGATGAGCTTTGTAAAAATCGATGCGTTTCAGAAAGGCGGGGCATAGAGGAGAAACAATAATGTCCAGTATGTGGAAAATAATGTGTTTTTTTAACCTTAAACCACATAAACACATTTCATTACACCAAATACACAAAATAATGTTCTTTTTAGCAGCATCATATGACCCCTTTAATTTCATTTCTGTGAATTTCTTATGTTGCTTGGAGTTTGTAAGATTTTTGAATGTTTTTGAAAGAAATCTCTTATGTTAACTAAGATGCATTTATTTGAACAAAAATACAGTAAAAACAGTAATATTGTGAAATATTACTACAATTAAAAATACTTTTTTATTTTAATATACTTTAAAATGTAATTTATTCTTATGATGTTTGTTATTATTATCAATGTTAAAAATAGCTGTGCTGCTTAATATTTTTGTGGAATCCGTGATACATTATTTATTTCAGGATTCTTTGGTGATTTGAAAGTTCAAAAGAACTGCATTTATTTGGAATAGAAATCTTTTGTAACATTATTAATGTCTTTACTGTCACTTTTGATTAATTTAATGCATCCTTGCAGAATAAAAGTATTCATTCCTTTCAGGAAAAAATAAATAAATAAATGGTAGAGCACCTTAAAATGTTTTAAGAAAAAATATATTGAAATATGTGGTATAGGTAAATATTACTGCTCGATCTGTTTTATTTTACCGTTTCATTTAAATGAAAATTGTTCAAAAAAAATTTTTTTTGTATCTTTCATTGAGAAACATGCTCTTGATTTCTTAACAGTATTTCACTTTTTGCGTTCACTATTCTAAATCTACTTGATAACAATATTCATGGTTTAAAAAAAACACCTTTTAAACAAATATGTAAAACACATGTTAAAGGAACACTCCACTATTTTTGAAAATAGGCTCATTTTCCAACTCCCCTAGAGTTAAACAGTTGAGTTTTACCATTTTCGAATCCATTCAGCCGATCTTCCGGGTCGGGCGGTAGCACTTTTAGCTTAGCTTAGCATAGATCATTGAATCTGATTAGACCGTTAGCATCTCAGTCAAAAATGACCAAAGAGTTTCTATATTTTTCCTATTTAAACCTTGACTATTCTGTAGTTACATCGTGTACTAAGACCGATGTAATAATCAAGGAACTTTGCTGCCGTACCATGGGTGCAGTTGCGATTTTCTAGCGCAGCGCCTGAACATAGTCCCCAGCTAGGTAACTTCCAATAAGCCTATTTTCAGGCGCTGCGTAATATCATTGCGCAAAGTTCCTTGATTATTACGCCGGAATGAGAGTGTAGTTCCTAGCCATATCGGCCTAGAAAATCACAACTTTTCATTTTCCGTCGGTCTTGGTACACGATGCAACTACAGAAGAGTCAAGTTTTAAATAGGAAAATATAGAATCTCTTTGGTCATTTTTGAGCGAGATGCTAACGGTCTAATCAGATTCAATGATCTATGCTAAGCTAAGCTAAAAGTGCTACCGCCAGACCCGGAGATCGGCTGAATGGATTCGAAAATGGTAAAACTCAACTGTTTAACTCTAGGGGAGTTGGAAAATGAGCCTATTTTCAAAAATAGTGGAGTGTTCCTTTAAGCCACTGCAGAGCAAATACATAAATGTTCAGATATTTATTTATTTATTGGTCTTTTTATCAACATTACCCAGTCCTATTATTAAGTAATAATATCTTTTTGTAATAGTATTGTCCATCTTCTAGATGCAATTTGTTTATTAATGGGTGTGTATGCAAAATAACATTACCAAACCAAACAATGTTTTCTCACTCCAGGCTGCCATGGAAATGCCAACTCAAATATTACCATGGAAACCTACCCGTTAACCCACCCCTCTCATCCACCTCAAATCTTGCCGGGACTGAGCAAGAACTGAATGACTCTCCTCAAAATAAGTGTGACTTTTGAATGAACTCAAGAAACATCACCCTGTTTCACGCTCACATATTTTCTGTGCAGGCAGAGCAGCAAGTCTCACTGGATTCCTTTTCCCTCGTACGCTTTGATCTGGTCTGATGGATACAGACTGAAAGGGTTTAGAAGAAGAGTCTAGGAAGGTCTGATGGACGACTGGTTTGGGTGTCAGTACATTTCCTCGCAGAGTCCCATTGGAGAGATCACTGGTTTTAACTGTAGGCTGTTAATAAGTGCTGTCCCAGTTCATTATTTTAAAAAAAATCCAGTGTTGAGGAATGTAGAACACTGAGAGGAATTGACACATGATGCCTCCCGACCTTTCCTTATAAAATAATGGCTCATATCTACATGATCTTGAAGTCCAGAAGAGATGCATTTTTTAAAATTTACTCTGTTGTAAGAGATCAATCCATCATAAATGATCTTGACATAAATGACGCCTCCACAGAACATGAACATTTGAGGGGATGAAATGTAGTGCCATTTCCACTCATTCCCTGCGAAGGATTGTAAAAGGGTTTAAACATGGTCACAAGGACAAAATATTTATATTTGTAATGTATGTAGTATACATAAGTACTAAAAAAGCATCTACTGTTCAATGCCTCCTTTGATATTTTTCTCATTGATCTTGATCTTTTTTTTTTTAACTAAAGACGTTAAACAGATGTAATAATGTTGACTATGTTGCATAAGATCTGTAACCTATGTTTCCAGTTCTGTTTGTGTTGATGCTTGTTTAACGCCAATATGTGTTGGTGTCGCTTTGCTCTTATCCTAAATAATCTCTGTATTATGAACATGCACCTTGCTTTATTGGGATATCATGTGTATGTGAAATTACCTGGTGCTTTTCTGCAGTTGATACACACAGTTGCTATAGTGTTAGAAATTGAAAAGTGATTCTTTTGAAAGAGAATGGGATGACACTTTTCTGTGAATATAGTACATAATGGTGTAACATTACATATTTCACAAATCCTACATTTTTTTAAATTAAAATAAATATTTAAAAAATTGTTTTTTTTTTATCTAAGTGTATTTAACTATTAAATGTGTTACATACAAACGATATGACATTAACATAGCATGTTTAAAACACATCAAATGCCTGTCCCACTTCAGAGGTCTTGACCTTTCAGACTAGCAATATCATAGGTCATAATATTTCTGATACATAGCTTCAGTTTTTAGTTTTATGGTGGTTTATTGGCATGACAAATATTTTTACAATTGCAGCATTGTTGTGCAAAACAATGAAATACAATAAAGCCTAAGCTTTTGCCTAATTGGTGGAGATATTAATAAATATGATATATAAAATAGTATTTATATAATATAGTAATATTTATATAATCACTTTCATGGACTTTTACCTTAACTGTTCCCTGCTAGTGGAATGACCTGCCCAACTCGATCCGAGCAGCTCCTTAGCCATCTTCAAGAAACAGCTGAAGACATGTCTCACCTGGCCCTCTATCACTAGCACTCGCTATTCTATTTCTATTCTATCTACTTGTTTTCATTTTATTAAATTTTTTTTAAACCCTTGCTATGTGTACTTGTCACAGCACTTACATAATATTGCTCTTTTGTTGGTTTGATTGCTTCTATTCTCATTGTAAGTCGCTTTGGATAAAGACGCTGGTCTAAGACGCTGAATGTAAATGTACATATTAGGGTTTTAAGAATAAATATTAAGAAATTGCATAGAACTGTTATGCAATTTACTGTAAAAAAAAACAAAACATTTTTAAAATAATTTTTAATTTATAAAATTATTATGAGAAATGAGACCTTATTGCACCCCCACCCCCTTTTAACAACAAAAAAAACCTTCATTTGTAAAAGTTTCAGGTTCTGTAGTTGATTTGTACCCTATTCCTGTAAGGCACCGTGCGTGTATTATTAGCACAAGACAGTGAGCGGTTAAACCGCGTCCCTCGCATTGTTTACACCGGTGGTCCTCCCCTCCCCCACACACTCATCCCTCTTTCTTTCTTTCTTTCTTTCACTCCATCCCCCTCTTTCAACTCCTCCTTCTCCCTCACTACCGCTACTTCCAACAGCTGATTCCCAGACCAGAGAGAGAGGAACACAGCGAGACAGCTCAGGTTTGGAATCAGCTGCAGCAGAAGGATTCAAAGCGAGTAGGAATGCAGGGAGAGCGCTGCGATCCGCCAGCATCCGTCATGAAGATCTGAGCTCCGCCGCCGCTGCCATCAGCTCCGAGAGGTTAGCCGCTGTGCTAAAGCTAACTTTACAAACATCTGTAGCCATCAAACCTACATTATCGGCCTTTGTCAAGAGTTACAGCTCACGTTTCATTGGCTATGTGCATTAGGTTGGATTCTATTCACTTTGTTATTATTTTCGCTCTGAAATGGATCATTTGTGCATATAAACATCATATATAGGTCACGGAGCAGATTAATTAGCTAGCTAGCCGGAGGTAACAGCTGGTGAGGTCGCGTAAGTTACATTGTTATTAAGAGTTAACTGGCTTGAAATTCTATAAAACTAAACAAAAAATGTAGAAGATTGAGATATATGTAGGCAGACCGCTGTGGTATGTGGAAGGGCTTATAGCAGCTTAAATATTAGCCTTGTAACGAGTTGTCATTGCAGGGTAGCTTGTTAGCTTGGATATATATAGAGAGAGAGGAAAGAGCAGCTTGCGAACAAAGATGAGGAACAAGACTGATGTGAACTTTCCAGACGTGCTGCAAGCACAAGTTTTTGCAGGCTATTCACACTGATATAACAGAAATGTGCTGTCAGACCACCGACCGAGCACATGATTAAAGTACATCAACCTTTGGCATGCATTTGGTCTAGTAATGTTTCTGAGTGAGCTGCACTGTTGCAATGCGGCTGCAGGAAGTAAACACTGGCTCAACAACTTGTATTTCCTAATATTTACCTATGTTTAGGTTCAATATTTTGTTATTTATTTATACCTAATTCTTTTTGGACTGGTTAACTGTTGGGGAAGTCTTCACCTTAACAAATTACCATAGTGCTATCACGAGGAAGTCTTAGATTACTGTAGTGCCATCACGACTGTTCAAACATTGTCGAAACATTTACATAGTTCCATTAGTTCCATTCGTTTAAACGTATATTATATAAAATGTCAATTAACGTTTATAGTGACCAAGAATGTTAAGCCCCCAAAATGACAAAAGCTGTTTCTAAGCTATATTCCCAAGTCTTCTGAAGTCATATGATAACTTTGTGAGGAGCAAGCAAAAATAAAAGGCATAATTCACTGGAAACTGTGGAGCAGATTTTGAATGTCATTTTACATCCCACATATTCAGATTTGAAGTTTGGTTATGACATGCATGAGAACCTACATTGCAAAGTGTCTATTGGCATTTAAATGATATTCATGAGTTTCAATGAATGTGAAGATTTTCAGTGGATAATGCCTGTTTTATTAATTTTGTATTCCATGAACATTTTGTGGGGATTTGCCGTCAGTTTGGTACAAGTCTCAAAATTTAGAAATGTATGGTTTTATTAAACTACTTTTGAACTGCAGATAATCAATTTAAAGGGATAGTTCACCCAACAATGAAAATTGTCATGATTTATTACCCTTCATGTCACTCAAGATCTGTATGACTTTTTTTTTCTAAACCGAAACTAAACCGTTTCGGTTCTCATTGACCATTGTATGGACAAAAATACTATAGAAATCAGCGCGAACTGAGCTATCTTCAAATGCTGACAGCATTGTCATTTTTGGGTGGACAATCACTTTAATGACATTTCCTCACCTGTGTTTGTTTTGATGTAGGATGGCTTTCCATGGATCCTCTCGGCCAACAGTGTGTGGTAACTTGTTCCCTGGATCAGAGTTAGGCCACAAGTATTTTTGTGTCAACACCACGACTGGCACTACCTCAACGGGCCTCAGCGCTACACCAAATCCGACCGGACCCAACGCACCTGCTGGGACTCCCAGGCACCCGGCGTCTCTCGGGGGCAGCACAGGCGGAGGGGCGGCCATCCCGCAACCTCACAGTAACCCAGCAAGTGAGGTTCCAAGTCCTGCTGAAATGGAGCCTGATCGGCCTATCGGTTATGGTGCGGCTCATATCTACATGATCTTGAAGTCCAGAAGAGATGCATTTTTTAAAATTTACTCTGTTGTAAGAGATCAATCCATCATAAATGATCTTGACATAAATGACGCCTCCACAGAACATGAACATTTGAGGGGATGAAATGTAGTGCCATTTCCACTCATTCCCTGCGAAGGATTGTAAAAGGGTTTAAACATGGTCACAAGGACAAAATATTTATATTTGTAATGTATGTAGTATACATAAGTACTAAAAAAGCATCTACTGTTCAATGCCTCCTTTGATATTTTTCTCATTGATCTTGATCTTTTTTTTTTTAACTAAAGACGTTAAACAGATGTAATAATGTTGACTATGTTGCATAAGATCTGTAACCTATGTTTCCAGTTCTGTTTGTGTTGATGCTTGTTTAACGCCAATATGTGTTGGTGTCGCTTTGCTCTTATCCTAAATAATCTCTGTATTATGAACATGCACCTTGCTTTATTGGGATATCATGTGTATGTGAAATTACCTGGTGCTTTTCTGCAGTTGATACACACAGTTGCTATAGTGTTAGAAATTGAAAAGTGATTCTTTTGAAAGAGAATGGGATGACACTTTTCTGTGAATATAGTACATAATGGTGTAACATTACATATTTCACAAATCCTACATTTTTTTAAATTAAAATAAATATTTAAAAAATTGTTTTTTTTTTATCTAAGTGTATTTAACTATTAAATGTGTTACATACAAACGATATGACATTAACATAGCATGTTTAAAACACATCAAATGCCTGTCCCACTTCAGAGGTCTTGACCTTTCAGACTAGCAATATCATAGGTCATAATATTTCTGATACATAGCTTCAGTTTTTAGTTTTATGGTGGTTTATTGGCATGACAAATATTTTTACAATTGCAGCATTGTTGTGCAAAACAATGAAATACAATAAAGCCTAAGCTTTTGCCTAATTGGTGGAGATATTAATAAATATGATATATAAAATAGTATTTATATAATATAGTAATATTTATATAATCACTTTCATGGACTTTTACCTTAACTGTTCCCTGCTAGTGGAATGACCTGCCCAACTCGATCCGAGCAGCTCCTTAGCCATCTTCAAGAAACAGCTGAAGACATGTCTCACCTGGCCCTCTATCACTAGCACTCGCTATTCTATTTCTATTCTATCTACTTGTTTTCATTTTATTAAATTTTTTTTAAACCCTTGCTATGTGTACTTGTCACAGCACTTACATAATATTGCTCTTTTGTTGGTTTGATTGCTTCTATTCTCATTGTAAGTCGCTTTGGATAAAGACGCTGGTCTAAGACGCTGAATGTAAATGTACATATTAGGGTTTTAAGAATAAATATTAAGAAATTGCATAGAACTGTTATGCAATTTACTGTAAAAAAAAACAAAACATTTTTAAAATAATTTTTAATTTATAAAATTATTATGAGAAATGAGACCTTATTGCACCCCCACCCCCTTTTAACAACAAAAAAAACCTTCATTTGTAAAAGTTTCAGGTTCTGTAGTTGATTTGTACCCTATTCCTGTAAGGCACCGTGCGTGTATTATTAGCACAAGACAGTGAGCGGTTAAACCGCGTCCCTCGCATTGTTTACACCGGTGGTCCTCCCCTCCCCCACACACTCATCCCTCTTTCTTTCTTTCTTTCTTTCACTCCATCCCCCTCTTTCAACTCCTCCTTCTCCCTCACTACCGCTACTTCCAACAGCTGATTCCCAGACCAGAGAGAGAGGAACACAGCGAGACAGCTCAGGTTTGGAATCAGCTGCAGCAGAAGGATTCAAAGCGAGTAGGAATGCAGGGAGAGCGCTGCGATCCGCCAGCATCCGTCATGAAGATCTGAGCTCCGCCGCCGCTGCCATCAGCTCCGAGAGGTTAGCCGCTGTGCTAAAGCTAACTTTACAAACATCTGTAGCCATCAAACCTACATTATCGGCCTTTGTCAAGAGTTACAGCTCACGTTTCATTGGCTATGTGCATTAGGTTGGATTCTATTCACTTTGTTATTATTTTCGCTCTGAAATGGATCATTTGTGCATATAAACATCATATATAGGTCACGGAGCAGATTAATTAGCTAGCTAGCCGGAGGTAACAGCTGGTGAGGTCGCGTAAGTTACATTATTATTAAGAGTTAACTGGCTTGAAATTCTATAAAACTAAACAAAAAATTTAGAAGATTGAGATATATGTAGGCAGACCGCTGTGGTATGTGGAAGGGCTTATAGCAGCTTAAATATTAGCCTTGTAACGAGTTGTCATTGCAGGGTAGCTTGTTAGCTTGGATATATATAGAGAGAGAGGAAAGAGCAGCTTGCGAACAAAGATGAGGAACAAGACTGATGTGAAACTTTCCAGACGAGTTGCAAGCACATGTTTTTTTGCTGGCTGTTCTCACTGATATTCCAGATAAATGTGCTGTCTGACCACCGACCGAGAACATGATAAAAGTACATCAACCTTTGGCATGCATTTGGTCTAGTAATGTTTCTGAGTGAGCTGCATTGTTGTAATGCGGCTGCAGGAACTGAACATGGGCTCAACAACTTGTTTGTATTTCCTAATATGTACCTATATGTTTAGGTTCAATACTTTGTTTATTGTTCCTTTATAGTTGTAACCTAATTCTTTTTGTACTCGTTAACTGTTGAGGAAGTCTTCACCTTAACAGATTACTGTAGTGCCATCACGACTGTTCAAACATTGTCGAAACATTTACATAGTTCCATTTAATACATACGTTTAAACGTATATTATATAAAATGTCAATTAACGTTTATAGTGACCAAGAATGTTAAGCCCCCAAAATGACAAAAGCTGTTTCTAAGCTATATTCCCAAGTCTTCTGAAGTCATATGATAACTTTGTGAGGAGCAAGCAAAAATAAAAGGCATAATTCACTGGAAACTGTGGAGCAGATTTTGAATGTCATTTTACATCCCACATATTCAGATTTGAAGTTTGGTTATGACATGCATGAGAACCTACATTGCAAAGTGTCTATTGGCATTTAAATGATATTCATGAGTTTCAATGAATGTGAAGATTTTCAGTGGATAATGCCTGTTTTATTAATTTTGTATTCCATGAACATTTTGTGGGGATTTGCCGTCAGTTTGGTACAAGTCTCAAAATTTAGAAATGTATGGTTTTATTAAACTACTTTTGAACTGCAGATAATCAATTTAAAGGGATAGTTCACCCAACAATGAAAATTGTCATGATTTATTACCCTTCATGTCACTCAAGATCTGTATGACTTTTTTTTTCTAAACCGAAACTAAACCGTTTCGGTTCTCATTGACCATTGTATGGACAAAAATACTATAGAAATCAGCGCGAACTGAGCTATCTTCAAATGCTGACAGCATTGTCATTTTTGGGTGGACAATCACTTTAATGACATTTCCTCACCTGTGTTTGTTTTGATGTAGGATGGCTTTCCATGGATCCTCTCGGCCAACAGTGTGTGGTAACTTGTTCCCTGGATCAGAGTTAGGCCACAAGTATTTTTGTGTCAACACCACGACTGGCACTACCTCAACGGGCCTCAGCGCTACACCAAATCCGACCGGACCCAACGCACCTGCTGGGACTCCCAGGCACCCGGCGTCTCTCGGGGGCAGCACAGGCGGAGGGGCGGCCATCCCGCAACCTCACAGTAACCCAGCAAGTGAGGTTCCAAGTCCTGCTGAAATGGAGCCTGATCGGCCTATCGGTTATGGTGCGTTTGGAGTGGTCTGGTAAGTCCTCCTGTCATCCCAGCATACTGATTCATGATGACCATCTGTCATGTAGTTACACTACCGTTTAAAAGTTTGGGATCTGTAAGATTTTTAGAAGATATTTTTGAAAGAAGTCTCTGATGCTCACCAAGGCAACATTTATTTGATTATAAATGCGGTAAGAACAGTAATATTGTAAAATATTTATTTTCCATTTCAATATGTTTTAAAGTTTAATTCAAATTTTACTAAACCCAAAGTTTGGTCAGTTGTGTTAAATATTACACACTCTGGCTGTCCTTTTGCATTGATAGGTCTGTGACGGACCCTCGGGATGGACGTAAGGTGGCTCTGAAGAAAATGCCGAATGTCTTCCAGAACCTGGTCTCCTGCAAACGTGTGTTCAGGGAACTCCGGATGCTGTGTTTCTTTAAACATGACAATGTAAGTTTTGCAGATGGAAAAGGGAAGCACGCATGCATGTATGGGTGGGTGGGCATAAAATGAAAGAATCGGTATATTGAGATAAAAAGTGTGTGTGTTTTCAGAGTTTTGGAACTTGATTGCATGTTTTTTTGTAATGATGGGAATTCGCTTTGGCAGGTGCTGTCTGCCCTTGACATTCTCCAACCTCCACAAATCGACTGCTTTGAGGAGATGTATCCTTCAGGCTCACATTTCACCTCAAGTTGTTCCCCTCTGATACTTTTTAACTTTATTTTTTTATTCTATTCATGCCTCAGTACTAAGGGGATTTAAGGGATGTTCCACCTAAAAATCCAAATTTTCTCATCATTTACTCATGCTGTCTAAGGCTACGTTTACACTAGTGCATTTTCGTTTTAAAAAGCTTAACTTTTGCTACGATTTTGCCTGTTGTTTACACTACTCCAGCGTTTTCGACCCTCAAAAACGGGAGACTTTCGAAAACGCTGCAGACCCCGTTTTAGTTTGAAAACTCTGAGGTTGCGTTTCAGTGTAAATGGACCAAAATGGAGAATTTTGAAAACGATGGTGTGGCTGCCCACATTCGCTCTGCGTATCCTTGACAACCATATAAACAATAACATCATGCTCATTGTTGTACCTACATGAATGGTCATGTGACATGCGTTTTTGGTTGTATAGTGTGGACGGAGATCGTTTCTGAAATGCAGTGAAAACGAGGATCATTTTCATTTTAAAACGCTGTTTTAAAACAAAAACGCACTAGTGTAAACCGGGCCTAAGATGTATGACTGACTTTCTTTCTTTGTTTTTTTTAGAAAAATAATCATATAAAATAATTTTTTTTTTTTGGGGGGGGGAAATAAAATCTTTATGAGTCCATATAATGCAAGTGTATGGGACCTCCAAAGATTCATAAACCACACAAGTTAACGCAATGGTAATCCATATGACCCCAGTTGATGAATCAATGTCTTCAGAGGTGGATTATCTTAGTTTGTGTTCATCTGAAGAAAGTTGTTCCAAACCTGTATGATTGTCTTTCTGCCACAAAAGAAGATATTTTGAGGAATGATGGTAACCAAACAGTTGCCAGTAGCCATTGACTTCCTTAGTATGGGGGAAAAATACTATAGAAATCAATGACTACCGGCTACTGTTTGGTTACCCTCATTTTTCAAAATATCTTCTTTTGTGGAAGAAAGACAATCATACAGGTTTGGAACAACTTGAAGGTGAGTAAATAATGACAGATCTTTAATTTTGGGTTAACTGTCCCTTGGAGTAGTTGGTTTGTTTCCATTAGGAGTGTTTGACAGTATACAGTGGGTACGGAAAGTATTCAGACCCCCTTAAATTTTTCACTCTTTGTTATATTGCAGCCATTTGCTAAAATCATTTAAGTTAATTTTTTTTCCTCATTAATGTACACACATCACCCCATATTGACAGAAAAACACAGAATTGTTGACATTTTTGCAAATTTATTAAAAAAGAAAAACTGAAAAATGCTCTCTGCAGGAAAATGGATCTCGTGGGCCAGATTTGAGGATCCCTGGTATATATCATCTGATCTGGTAAAAACGTTAAACCGCAGTACAGTAGCTGTATTTGCACGTCTATAAGTATTGTGCTTTACATTATCAGTGGGAAAGTGGCAGACCAGAACATGACAAAAATGTGAAGACAAGGGAAAATACAGTGTAAAGAGTGTAGTTGATTGCAGTTTGCAGAGCAACTTGGTGTATTAATATTGAATGTATGTATGTTTGTATGTATTGGCTGTTTTGCACTGGCTCAGAATTTAGAATGTGAAACTTTTGGAGTCTTTATAATATTAACTTTAGTATAATGTGAAGCTGTTTTTGCGCTTATTAATTTGTTGTGAATGTCCTGGTTTGCATCTAAGGTCCAAAATTAAAGGGTTAGTTCACCCCAAAATGAAAATTATGTCATTATTTAGAATGACTTTTGGAGTCTTTATAATATTAACTTTAGTATAATGTGAAGCTGTTTTTGCGCTTATTAATTTGTTGTGAATGTCCTGGTTTGCATCTAAGGTCCAAAATTAAAGGGTTAGTTCACCCCAAAATGAAAATTATGTCATTAATTACTCACCCTTATGTCGTTCCAAACCCGTAAGACTTTCGTTCATCTTCGGAACACAAATTAAGATATTTTTGATGGAATCTGAGAGCTCTGTGACCCTCCATAGACAGCAACGCAACTGAAATGTTCCCAGACAGAA
>NW_015649593.1:206944-249907 GCF_001515625.1 Sinocyclocheilus rhinocerous
CATGTGACATCAGTGGCTCAACTTCAATTTTGCGAAGGTATGAGAATACTTTTTGTGCGCAAAGAAAACAAAAATGACGACTTTATTCAACAATTCTTCTCCCCCGAGTTTCTGTCTTCCACCATTTTGGAGAGTATCACAACACATACGCACGCTTTACCCTAAGCATAAACAACGCTGATTACGCCGATTACGTTCGTGCGCGCGCTTTCCCCCCTAACGTAAACAACGCTGATTACGTTCTTGGGTACTCTCCAAAATGGCAGAAGATGTAACTCGGGGGAGAAGAATTGTTAAATAAATTGTTATTTTTGTTTTCTTTGCGCCCAAAGAGTATTCTCGTAGCTTCGCACAATTGAAGTTGAGCCACTGATGTCACATGGACTGTTTTACCGATGTCCTTGCTACGTTTCTGTCTGGGAACATTTCAGTTGCGTTGCTGTCTATGGGAGGGTCCGAGAGCTCTCAGATTCCATCAAAAATATCTTAATTTGTGTTCCGAAGATGAACGAAGGTCTTACGGGTTTTGAACGACATGAGGGTGAGTAATTAATGTAATTTCATTTTGGGGTGAACTAACCCTTTAACACCTTGCCAAGTGCCAAACACAAGGGAAAATTAGCTTTGGCTAGTAAATTTGCCAATAACTGTGTTAGGAAGTATAAAATGCAACATGCAAAATACAGATTTATGGCTAGTAAAAAATATGGCTGGTAATTTTTTTATTGGTAATTCACATGCAGTTGGTGCTATAAAATTACTCTTACTCTTAATGTACTATGAGATATACATTTTATTTTTTATTTCACCCATTACTAGTTTCCAACATGTTTTATTTTTCCTCAGAGCAGAAATCGTTATGGTGGCTGTAGATGTTTTGCAGGTCAGTTGTTTTCTTAACTGGGTCTGTGGTGTAGATACGTGATCACTGAGCTCATGCAGAGTGACCTACATAAAGTCATCGTTTCCCCTCAGCCTCTCACCACCGATCACATCAAGGTGTTTCTCTACCAGATACTCAGGGGTGAGTTCACATGGGCATGTCACTTGGATTACACTTTTTTTTTGAGGGGGGGTCTGGGGTATTTAATCAGGACAGATGAAAGTTTAATGTGTTTTGTGCAGAATAGGATTATCTTTGACTTTGTAATCGGCCTGGGAACCTTTAATCTTATGTTCTGAAAATACAATTTATTAGCAAAATCCTACTGAACTGTTAATCTTGTTTGGGGCCGTTTTCACTTTTGTCGCTGGGAGAGTCCGATGTATCTTCTAGCTGAGGCTGTATTTATGTGTATAATGAATCTAGATTAGGGATGACAATACTAATTAATGAAATCGTACTTGTGAAATACTTTGAATACCAAAGTCCAATATCATGCAGTGTACATAAAATGTTGTACAAACGTTGCCACACTATTAGCGGAGAGCAAGAGTAATTGTACCTGTAGATCAGATCGATGTGTGATTCCACAGGTTTGTCATATCATCTTATTGGTGCTTGTCCACTGCGGTCATTTTATTGTTTTTATTATTATTTTAGGTAAGACTTTATTTTATACACTAGCGTTCAAAAGTTTGGGTTTGGTAAGATGTTTTTGAAAGAAGTCTATTATGCTCATCCAAGCTGCATTTCTTTGATCAATAGAGAAAATACAGTAAAACGGTAATAATGTGAAATATTACTGCAATTTAAATGTTTTATGTATTAATATATTTTAATAATTTCTGTGGTAGCTGAATTTTCAGCAGTTATTACTCATTTCTCCAGTGTCACATGATCCTTCAGAAATCATTCTAATATACTGATTTGGAACTAATTATTTTAATAATTTATAATATTATTATATTTTTGTGAAAACTTGGATACCTTTTTTAGGATTATGTGATGAATATAAAGTTCAAAATAGCAGCATGTATTTGAAATGGAAGTTTTCTTTCATTCGGTCACTTCAACATTGTGTCGAAGTTCCGACAGTAGGGGTTGCTCTTGAGAGCCCAGACACCTCTGACATCATTGAGAAAAGGCCAATGAAATTGGCGAGCAAGATTTGCATAGCTAGCCACACCCCAGACATCCGGATTTAAATAGGACAGCATGGCATTTGCTTACTAACTTACCCAGAGGTTTTGCAGGAACTGTGCTCAGCGACCGACTATGCCCTCAAGGCTACGAAGGTCACGGCGCAGGCTCTGGGGAGGGCGATGTCGGTGCTAGTGGTTCAGGAGTGCCATCTGTGGCACAGGCTGGCAGAGATGCGGGATGCTGAGAAAGTGCACTTTCTTGATGCCCCCTTTTCCCAGGTTGGTCTCTTTGGCGACACCTTTGAAGAATTTGCCCAGCTATTCTCCACAGTTAAGAAACAAATGCCATTAAACACATCCTGCCTCAGCGTGGGTCAGGTTCTGTTCTTGCACCTCTGAAGCAGCAGCCTCCATCTGTTCGTCGCCTGGGATGGTCCACTCCCATTGCATGTCACAACTCGTCTGCCATCTCTTGTTATCGGATCTGTGATATCCATCCTCCAAGAGGGCCTGGACAAGCACCTGTCTGCTTCTACACTCAAGGTGTATGTGGATGCTATTGCAGCAAACCACGAGACTGTAGATGGCAGATCGGTGGGGAAGCACAATCTGGTTATCAGGTTCCTAAGAGGCGCCCGGAGGCTGAATTCTCCAAGGCCGCACCTCATCCTCTCTTAGGATCTCTCAGTGGTCCTTCAGGCCTTACAGAGAGATCCATTTGAGCCCTTGAGACAGTTGGGCTTAGTGCCTTCTCTATGAAGACGGCCTTCCTGACTGCGTTCACTTCTATCAAGAGGGTGGGGGATCTTCAAGCTCTCTTCATTGACAAATCATGCCTGGAATTCGGGCTGGCAGACTCTTACGTTGTCCGGAGACCCCGGCCTGGATATGTGCCCAAGGCTCCCACCACTTCTTTTAGAGATAAGGTGGTAACCTTGCAAGCTATCCCCCCACAGGAGGGGGACCCTGACCTGTCTCTGTTGTGTCCGGTGTGAGCCCTGTGCATCTATTTGGAACACACACAGAGTTTCAGGCTGTCTGAACAGCTCTTTATCTACTTTAGAGGTCAGCAGAAGGGGAATGCTGTTTTCAAACAAAGGATTTCCCACTGGATTGTGAATGTGATCCGTACGGCCTTTCAGGCCAGAGGCTTACCATGCCCACTGGGAGTGAGGGTGCACTCAACCAGGGCCGTTGCTGCTTCATCAGCTTTATCAAATGGTGCCTCACTAGTGGACATTTGTAGAGCTGCAGGTTGGACTAAACCTAATATATTTGCCAGATTCTAAAACCTGCGTATGCAGCCAGTCTCATCCAGAGTTTGAGCACTAGCTCTTGAATTTAGGTGGCTGGTAGGGTGTAGAGCTTGCATGTCGTGGCCCCATATGTATATTACTCCATTGCCATGTTCATTAGGATTCAGTGTTTCCCCCAGACTGACAGTAGATCTGCCGCTTGTTTCTGTGTTTGGTAGCTCTTCCCTTATGCGGGCCCACCACAGAAATCTTCCCTATGTAGTACTTCTTTTCAGTAAGTCTATAGGTTGGTCTCCACATGTCACCTCCCCTTCGGGTAGGATGTGGTCTCCGTAGTGTCTTTTCCCCACCTGGGAAACAGACACTTTCCCATTGTTAACAACCAGGACTTTTCAACCGTTACTTGTCCCTACCTTCTTAGAATGAGAAAAGGCTCCAGCTGAGGTGACCTCTGCCTTATGGCGTCTCTCCCGGGTATTGGAGAGTGAGGTCATAAGTCTTGGGTGTTAGATGGTTACAAGGAGGATAGGTGCATTTGGTTGTGACACGCTGGGCTTGTCAACCTCTGTGCCCCCATGGACTCACAATGCAGTTCAGCACCTGTGGCTTTTAGTATAGGGACTCCTAGTGTTAGAACTTTAATAAAATGTCGAAGTGACCGACTGAAAGGGAATGTCTCGGTTACGTATGGTAACCCTCGTTCCCTGATGGAGGGAATGGAGACGTTGTGTCCTTTTTGCCACAGCTCTGAACTGCCTCTGAGTGGGTTGAGATGCTTCTCGATGACTCAGAACAGAATAAGTGAGCAAATGCCACGCTGGCCTATACAGTATATACCCAGATGTCTGGGGCGTGGCCAGCTATGCAAATCTTTCTCGCCAATTTCATTGGCCTTTTTTCAATGATGTCAGAGGTGTCTGGGCTCCCAAGAGCAACCCCTAGGGAACTTCTCAATATCCCTCCTCGTTTCCTCGCTCCTCTGTCCTCCATCCTATGACCTGGAAATCGATCAAGCTCAGCCATCTTGTAGGACATCTCAATTTTCTAATTGCGCTGCGAGGAGGCAAGGATCGAGGAGTGAGGAGACTTCCTGAGGAGTCATGAGCGAGGATACACGGGTGTATCGTTTGAGGAAGTGTTTTATCGACTAAACGTGATGCACGTATAAATTCTCCCCCTTCACATCTGCACCAAGTGCTAACCATAGCAGAAAATACAAACACACATAAATGTGAGTATTAATCATGAAGTTATTGTAAATGTGGGTTATGTTTTGACAGTGCCTTTAATTTCGATGTATAACATGTACTTTTCAGCATAGTTTTAATTGTTTATTTACGTATTGTTCATTAATAATGGCTTATTGCTTTTAATTTTTAAATTAATGCCTCTTATATTGGTTAATAGAGAATAGAGAATGACTTTAATGTAGGACAGTTGCAGAATTATATCAAAGCACAAGAAAATGAAAGAAAATTAAAAACTGTAATACTATACAACAAATAAAAACCGTTAATAACTGGGAATAATTCATTGTTAATAATAACTGGTAATATATATTAAAAAAAATACGGACAAATGTGGTATTTTGTGGAGGTCGAAACTATTACAATATAAATAATTATCTCTAATGTTCAAGAATCCCGACGTGCAAGCTAAATCCAGCGGTGTAGAGTCATCATTAATTGACGACGCTTTGAAGTGATGCTAAAGGGAGCAAGGATATATAATTTCACTTGATTCAATTCCTCCATCCTCGCGTCTTTTCCTTGCGTCCTTCCCACGCATCCTGAAGGGGTGGAGCTAAAACGCGAGGAAAGGAAGTGAGGAAAGGAAACGAGGATGCACAAATAAGAATTGAGAAGCACCCCTAGTGTCGGAACTTCAACACAATGTCTCCATTCCCTCCATCAGGGAACGAGGGTTACCATACGTAACGAGACGTTTTTTTTTTGTATCATTAAAATTGGATTTACGGTCACTTTTGTTCAATTTAATGTGTCATAGTTGAGTAAAACTATTAATTTCTTTCAGAATTGATCAAAAGTGACCGTAAATCCAATTTTAATTATACAAAAAAAAAACGTCTCGTTACGTATGGTAACCCTCGTTCCCTGATGGAGGGAATGGAGACGTTGTGTCCTTTTTGCCACAGCTCTGAACTGCCTCTGAGTGGGTTGAGATGCTTCTCGACGACTCAGAGGATGCGAGGGAAGGACGCAAGGAAAAGACGCGAGGATGGAGGAATTGAATCAAGTGAAATTATATATCCTTGCTCCCTTTAGCATCACTTCAAAGCGTCGTCAATTAATGATGACTCTACACCGCTGGATTTAGTTTGCACGTCGGGATTCTTGAACATTAAAGATAATTATTTACAGTGGGTACGGAAAGTATTCAGACCCCCTTAAATTTTTCACTCTTTGTTATATTGCAGCCATTTGCTAAAATATATATATATATATATATATATATATATTCATTCAATTTGGCTAGAAAAACAGTACATTTATTATGAAAAAGAACCAGATCTGTTAGATATATTACCTTTCATTTTGTTTTGTGTTCCTCCCTTCCAACTTCATCCATAACATGAACTAGTGGAGGCAAAGCACCTCTAACAACACGGGTGTTGGTATTAGCAAGTGCAGGAAGTATTGTTTGTGTGTGGTGTTTTGTTGTGTGATTTGTTTGTATTGTTCTTCCTGTCAATGTCCTTAATGAGATATCCCTCTCCCTTTCTCCCAGGGCTGAAGTACCTGCATTCTGCAGGCATTCTGCACAGAGACATCAAACCAGGGAACCTGCTGGTCAACAGCAACTGTTTGCTTAAGGTACAATACCGCACATGTATACATCAAATGTACTCAATCTAATAATAAAGTGGGCAGTAGAACTATCAAATATGGCAAAGTGAGAAATGTCACTTTTCTTTCTCATCTAGATTTGTGACTTTGGCCTGGCGCGAGTGGAGGAACCGGATCCTTCTCGTCACATGACCCAGGAGGTGGTGACGCAGTATTACCGTGCTCCGGAGGTTCTGATGGGATGCCACCATTACACTTCGTCGATAGATGTCTGGTCTGTAGGCTGCATCTTCGCAGAGTTGCTGGGCAGACGTATTCTTTTCCAGGCTCAGAGCCCCATACAACAGGTAATGATGTGCACTACCGGTCAAAGGTTTGGGGATAGTAACATCTTTGAAATAAATTAATAGTTGTATTCATGCATTAAATTGACCAGAATTGACAGACTTTTTCTCATTTTTATTTCAAATAAATATATTTTTTTAACCTTTCTGTTTATTAAAGAATCCTGGGAAATATTATCACCCTTTACTGGAAAAATAAAACATTAATAATAATGATAATGATAATAATGATAATGTTTCTTAAGCAGCAAATTAGCATATTAGAATGATTTCTGAAGGATCATGTGACACTGAAGACTGGAGTAATGATGCTGAAAATCCAGCTTTACCATCAAAGGAATAAACTACATTTCAAAATATATAATCAAATTGAAAACAATGATTTTAAATTGTAAATATCAGTATTAATGTTTTTTTATTTTTTTATTTTTTATAATGCAGCTTTAATGAGCATAAGAAACATAACGGTTAAAATTGAGCATAAAAAACATTAATAAAGTCATACCGACCTCAAACATTTATATACACAAACGCTAGTGTGTATATATTAAAGGATCTTTTTTGTTTTAATATACACTCAAATCTTGCAGAAAATTAGGTCCTTTTAATTAATTTGATTTTGAGAAATAGTGAATTGAAGTGTCTTATTTCTCGCTCTGTTTCTCCTCCTCTCTTTTTCTCTCAGTTGGATCTGATCACTGATCTCCTCGGGACTCCTCCTCTTTCTGCCATGGCATCCGCGTGTGAAGGAGCGCGAGCGCATATTCTTAGAGGACCCCACAAACCAGTTCAGTACCCTCCTTTACTATGATTTATTACTCCATAAAGATGTAATGCACAAATCTGTCCTCAACTCAAACAAAATATTTTAACTTTTATTTGTGCTTTCTCTCTCTTAGCCCTCGCTTTCTGTTCTGTACATGTTGTCAGATGGGGCAACACATGAAGCTGTTCATCTTTTGTGCCGCATGCTAGTTTTTGATCCAGTAAGTATGACATTTCTAGATCACAATGATAACTTCCTACATTTTGGTTAAATACTTTTGTGGTCATTTATTAATGGCCTATACCTAATAGTTCATTTGAGGCCATATACACGCTTCTGAGTGTCTGTATTTCATAACATTTATATTTGAAGCACATTCTTCCATAAATGGTTGAATCTCCCGAAACTTTCCGAGTAGAAAATACAATGACAAAAATATTCTGAACGTCTTATTCAAATGTTAAAATAAATATATGTAATTGGAATGTTTGTAGTATGGTTCATATGATTTTGTATGAGTAATGAGAATTGTAGTAAATCATCATTGACAGAATAAGTGTTTTATATTTTAATACATTTTAAAATTGAATTGATTCCTGTGGTGCAAAGCTGAATTTTCAGCATCATTACTCTAGGTCTTCAGTGTCACATGATTCTTTCAGAATTTATTTAGATATGCTAAAGTAACATTCTTATTATCACTGTTGAAAATAGTTGTGCTGCTTAATATTTTTATGGAAACTGATAAATTTTTCGAGATTCTTCAATATAAGTTCAAAAGAACAACATTTATGTGAAAATAGAAATCTGTTCTAACAATTTAAGTGTCTTTACTGTCACTTTTGGTCAATTTAATGTGTCCCTGCTGAATGAAAGTATTAATTTCTTTAAAAAAATAAATAAATAAATCAACCTTGTTGACCTTATACGTTCGAACGGTAGTGTATCGTTTTTTTTGTTTTTGTTTTTTAAGATGGTTAGAGTTGTGTTATTATTATTGTTATTATGGATGACTAAATGACTAAAGTTATTATTATTCCTCAGGTAATAGTTACTGTGTGTGTCTCCATCTATAGGCCAAGCGCATCTCGGGCAGTGACGCTCTGTCTCATCCGTACTTGGATGAGGGTCGTCTGCGGTACCACACCTGCATGTGTAAGTGCTGCTACTCTGTGCCCAGCGGGAGGGTGTACACCCGAGACTTTGAGCCGCCTGCGGATCGACCTTTCAGTCACAACTATGAGCAGAGCATGCACTCCGTCTGGCAGGGCAAAGGTGACTCACTCTGGCCCTTTGTTACGATTCAATCTTGATCATCTTTTGACACGAAGAACCCATGATGACCTGTTTTCTCTCTTTATCTCAGAGCTCATCCATCGTTTTATAACAGAGCACCAGCAAGGCAAACGAGTGCCTTTGTGCATCAATCCCCAGAGTGCAGCCTTCAAAACCTTCATTAGGTGAGTATAAGATTCAAATATTATTACAGTGTTGTTTTTAAATGCAAAAAGTGTTGATACTGATGTGGTGTGGTTTCTATAAACCTTTTTGTATAGCTATTAATTTATATTTATGTATAAATCTACATTATAATATATAAAAATATGTGTGTATATCCTATCCTGTCAGTGATTACTTATTCAGCAAATATCCATTCTTATTACAATATTTCTTTTGCCATCTTGTTAAGCCATTCTTTTTCTTTATTTCTGTATCAGATCCACAGCCTGGCATTCTTCAAAAGTATCAAGGAAAGAAGAGAGATGAGGTGGATTCTGGGAAATGTGGATCATAGGAGCAAGCATGCATTGGAGATGAAGATGGTTCTTGATGGATCACATGCTTTTGAACGAATTCTCAGCACTCATTCCAATTCCACATGGAGATTTCTCAGAAAAAAAAAAAAAAATGTTGTCCCAGTTCCACTTACACAAGTCTGATGAATAATGCTGCTGAGAACACTTTTATACTGACTGTGCTTGAGGATTACGGGAAATTTCCCACAGAAAAAAAAAAGAAAATCTCATGGATTGTTGAATTTTGACTAAATGTGCCAACGTCAAAAGTTGTGCAATACAGATATCTGGAATAATGCAAATGACAAGACTGCGCTGACCATGATTTCACTAACGGATGAGATGACAGTGCCCACAAGTCCATAGCATCGCCCGTGCAGCCATCTTTACTCGGAGAGTATCTCCAAACTCTGTCCATAGACTTTTATCACTGTGTTCTTTTTGCGGGTTCTTAGGTTTTATTCTTAAACTTCTGATAACCAAAAGTTCTTAAGTCTTCTTTCTTTGTTACTGCTTCCTCATTCAGTTGAATGTTTTCTGTTCGATATCACTCAGATTTTCTATTAATTTTTTTCTTTACTGTTATTGTTTTTTTGTTTTGTTTTTTTTTTTGTTGTTTTTTTTTTTTTTTTTTTTTTTTTGGGGGGGGGGGGGGGTTATTGTGCGGTTTCTTTTGTAACCTATCAACATTATGAAGCATCCTGTGCAAACGATCCTTGAGCAAATGCATTAGAGTTTTAGAGTTGTATCAGAACGCTGTATAGAGGTGACGGTGTTTTGTGTTTTCATCCGACAGATGTCCGTACTTGTTTATCTGTGGAACGTATACTGTTCCATCCCCACCTGAAGCATCTTCCCAAAGGTCCCGCCCCCCTCCTAGGACCAAACCAGATTGCTATCAATATCCTGCTCTCTGATTGGGCGAGGCTCTGTAGGCAGAGAAGATCGATTGAATATTATTTATTTTCTCTTTTTAATTTATTGTTGTCTTGTCCAACTTGTTTGGTGTTTGTGTTTGGCGGACCAGTTGCGTGGGTTTCATGGTGGCATGAGCGAGCCGTCTGGTCCGTTTTTGAAAAACTGTGTTTCGGAGAGTTTAGGGAATGTGCAGTGTTGTACTTCTTTCAATATTTCATTACCTCAACCGGCCCTCAGTTTACTGGGCTGGTGTATATAGACTGAACCCAGTCGTTTATCAGAAATGTACTGTAATGTAGTCGAATGACGTCGAGTGTGTGGAGCTCCTCCACTGGGCCCGCAGTCTATCCCTGAATCCGTCTGCTTTTCTTTTTGCTTCAGAGCAGATTGTTGGGACAGTGGCTTATGGTTATGTTGGGACAGTGGCTTATGGTTAATTTTAGATAGTTGTTGGGGAAATGCTGCTGTTTGTGTAATACCTCTAAAACCTCCCCGACTCATTTGTAAAAGTAACACGTCTAGAGCTCAGGTTTCATATTATACAATATGAACTAGACTGTAGACACTGTAGACTCTCTGTTTTTTTTGCAGAGAGCTGAATACTCAAAAATGCCCAGTGCTGTAAACATTTGCCTCCTAACCACCAGGTGGCAACAAAAGTGCAGGGCACGTTTGGATGTATCAAGGCAGTTGTTGCTCATCAATAATGTCTCTCAATGCTTGTGTGTATGGACTTCACTTGGATTTGCAATTGCAGTGCATTAGGAGTTTTATTTTTGAAACTTTTTTTAAATGTGTTATTTAATTTTGTTATAGGAATATGTTTTCCTCCCTATGTATTGTGACCAATTTTTCACAATGTCATATCTGGACCTGCTGGTGAAAACGACAGACTGTCGCTTTTGCTGAACTGTCGCTACTTCCGTTTCATCATGAATTTAAAGTTATGTGATTTAAAAGTTTTCTTAAAAAACAAACATTTCTAATCTTGATTTTGGTTATTTTAGTAAAGGTACTCCATATTTACAGTATCTATTAATGACTATAAATAAAAGTAGTTACATCTACAGCTATCATTCAGAGATTATTTCTAATTATTCACATGACAATCTTAAATATACGAAATTGGTCACAAATGACTAGACTCTTACAATAAATTAAATCCTAATGACCGAGGGCCTCCTGTATGAAAGGCTTTGCGTTTCATTCAGATTTGTAAAACCATATGTGCATCAGAATCTGCACAAGGTTCATTTGATTATAAGTACATGCTCAAGCTTTATTTTACATGTTCTCAAGTCCCCAAACATAAATGGAACCTTGGATACTTTTTTTGTGACTGCATCTGCATAAAATTTCCATATGCGTATTGCCTTCCAGACACAAAACAGTAGCTGATACAGATTGCAGGAATCGCCTGCACTGATATAAGAGAGATTGTGCAGCTAAAATCATTTAAAAAAAAAAACAGAAACGTAGCCAAAATTGCATGAGATCCTAAGTTTTCAGATAATGTGTTTTGAACATACAACAAATGTATTCTTACTCCACATGCAAAAAGTATTTATTTTGTGGACTATCTTCATAGTAAAATTCAGTGGATCACATCACGTTACATCTAATCACAGCTGCAATTGTATATTTTATAATACAGATTATCGAGATTATCGTAAAACTAAGATGAACACCAGGGCCCTCTGTGCATACAGTAAAAGCTGACCACTCTGGTCCTCATACAGTGCAAAGACAGAGTTATCATTACGAACTGGTTGAGGTTAAGTAGGAAAGGTGACCCATTTCTTTGTGCAATGTTGTATATCACAAGCACTGAACCAAGAAATCATTAGTCATTAAAAACATGCTTTCTCCGTTCTAAAAGCAGCACGTCCATTAAATATATTTTATTTAGGCTCTAGGGGCCTGATGTATAAAGTAAAATCACACACTGGTATTTATAAAAAATTATAATAAACTTGGCATATGCATGCTTACTGGTGAGAACATCGCATTCATCTTTCCCTCTCATGTTTGACAATAGGAATATTGCATATTAAAAAAGCACAATATACTAACAGCTATTATGTAAAACATGATCTGACAATAATTTTTGCTGTTCAACAACATTATCACGTCAGGGACTAAAGCTTTTAGCAAAAGTTATGTATGTAATGGATTTACTTAAGTTATTAAATCATTTTGATTAAAGATTACGAGGGCATATGAATATAAACAACGCAACATTTCATTTTTAAAAAAAAACTGTCGATTTTCAATTCATGGTGACTTTAAAGGGGTCATATGATGTTGCTAAAAAGAACATTATTTTGTGTATTTGGTGTAATGAAATGTGTTTATGCGGTTTAAGGTTAAAAAAAAATATTATTTTCTACATACTGTACATTATTGTTTTTTCTCTTTTTCCCGCCTTTCTGAAACGCGTCAATTTTTACAAAGCTCATTGTTCTGAAAAGCGAGGTGTGCTAGGTAGGCGTGGTTGACTTAAATTTTATAAAGAATATCTCTTTGGATTTGAGACTTTAATCTTTGCAACTTTACAGATCTTCTTTATGCACCAAGAGCTTGTAACACTCTAAAGAGAAAGGAAAAATTGAAATCGCATCATATGATCCCTTTAAACCATAGACTGGCTTTAAACTCACAGGCTATTCATATTACCTCTGTTTTATAAAAATCTGCAAACAAACTTACTCTCTGCCCACGTGTATTGGCAAATAATACGTATTATTTGAGCAAAATATTGATAATTCTGTATGTCTAGTACGGACTATTGAGACAATGAAAGATGACAAAAAAGACGTCGGACCATAAATGGTTAATGCGGTCTTGCGCTATCAGGTCACTTTGTTTTTACTCGCCATTGGTCAGATTTACTATCAATCAAACCTTAAACCAATCAATGAAGGGCAAATCTGTCGAGTCCTTCTCGTTTGGCCAATCAGCAGTTAGTTACTAAGAGTCGCGGTGCAGATTTAAAAGTAAAATTAATCTCATCAACACATTTAGGACTGGGGCCAGTCGAAAAGACGTGATTTCCGAACCGAGAGCTATGAACAGTAAGTTAAACTGGCTTTTTCCGTTTCCGTGTAATATTTACTAATTTCTCCGGTGATATTAGTTAAAGGTTATTTGAAAAGACAACGAAGAACACGGCCGTATTCATCCGCTCAGCGAGGCTCTGAGTCATGTTAGCACAGCGCTAGCCTGAAAGCTAGCGTGACTCTCTTCCTCTACTTTGCATACAGGCGAATTAGAATAACGCCATTATTTAGATAACTTTCGGGATTTGGTTCAGGATTTGCACATGTTTTGTAGTCAAATGTGAGCCATTCCACCCTCCTTGCCTTCCCCGGTCCCCACTTGTTTTGTCTAATCCTAGCAAGGTGGTCAGAAAGGCAGAACCGTGGACCAAAGTGGTTGCCTGGATACCTGCTTCTCTCCCCATCCATCTGGTGCAGGGATCCGCTCTCCGCCACGGGTAGCCTACATTTTCATTTAAATAAGTAATTTGCAAGGCTAATGTTTGAGTGTGGCCGTATCTGACCACTGGAGCTTTTGATCTGCTGACTCCGCTTGAGTAAAGAGCTTTGTGAAGACCAGATGGACGCGGATCAGATCTCTTATATGTAGGGATCCACTCGCTTTCTGGACTGGTGGATGTGGACAGACAGCTCAGAGACACACTTTGCAGTACTGCTATTGTTGGTCTTTGAACACCTTTATTGTTACTCTATTAACACGTGTATTTTCCCAGCAGGTCCGGGCAATCCAAAACCTGTGCAGCTTTCTGGGATCAAGTGCTTAGGATAAATCATCAACATCATGTGGACCGTCTCACAGATGCTTCCTGGACCTTGTGATCCGATTTCTGGAAGATTGTGACAGGATTGTCCTTCCCCGTAACCGAGGCTCCTCAACTTTAATGTAACCTTTTTTTTTTTTTTTTGGCTTCTGCTCTTGTCCAGTATCACCCTGTCCTCCTGCTGCTTTTCTCTAGCAGTGTTTATGAATGTTTTAACCTGTTCAGATCCAGTGTATGTTCTAACGTACACCATCTTTCTCCGGTATTTGTATGTATTATACTGCAAAACTGCTTGACATGGTTTCAGTATACATCCTATAAAATTTGTGCTATCTTCACCAAAATGATTATTTTCAGACCATGCCTGACCAATGTTGTAGAATGAATAATACGTCTGTAACAGCAGTAGACATCTGACCAATGCTCATGTAATGACATTCAACTTTGTGTCTGTTTGGTGATATGACATTGTAGGTGGCATAGTAATAAAAGGAAATACATGAGCAGGTCATTGTAAGGGTGCAGGTTTGAATATAACACTTGTTATTGGACCTTTGTTTAATCTTTCAAATGTATTAACAGTTATGTTTTAGTTTAATATTCTTCCAGCAATGAAATTCAAAATCAATGCATATTTATTTATTTAGGTTACACTCAATTTAAAGGTGGCCTTGTTACAGTGTAGCTAATTATACAACGAAGCACTGATTAATTAACAATATGCACTTACTATTGCTATATATTTGCGGTTTAATTTTCTGTTTTATATATATATATATATTATATAATTGTAGTTTTTTTAATAACAGTAAATTCATAAGTACAATTTTGTAATTTATTATAACTTATGGCTCTTTTAATATATAAATATTTTATCTCTGGGTCTGAACAGGTTACAGCGAAAGAGTAGCATGGCACGAATTGAACACTGGCGTACAATGATCATATTGTGTTTGGGGGCGCATCCCCGTTTTTGCAATCGTTTTTTTTCTATCAACCATGTGGGGATGAAAGCGATTCATTACTGGCTGCCGTAAGCGCACACACAGCCAGCGGGCCTATCGCCTGCAACCTGTTAGCTAGAGGTCCCGACGATACTCCCTCCGACTCGTGCGCTGCTGGACTGCTGGCGAGGACACAATAGGATGGATGCCGCTAGCCTGCTACGTTAGCTCTGAAGGTAGCGTTGTGAATACGCGAGCCGCTCGCGCTGCTCTGCTGTTGTTTACATGAACGGAGAAAATCAGAGCGTGACCGAGGTGACGTAAGGATCAGCGGAGGGTTTTATAATTATAGCCTGCGCGAGATTACAGTTCGTTTGAAACCTAAGAATCACGTGTCGCGTCTGTGATGTGTTTTCGTAACAGAATTCTCTTGAATTATTTGCGTGCTGCGTGAACAGATTCGTTCGTACAAGCTTCAGAATAATGAATGACTAACGCACATTGGCTGTCACGTCTGTAATGCACTTCTTGGGTTTGCTGTGATGTGTGTTCAGGTTTGGATGGAAACTGCGTGTCTGTGAAGTCTTTTTACGCAGCTTTTGTGTTTGGCTTGATGCAGACATGCACTCAGTCCCACTGTAGCAATAACAGTAATAATGCACTGCCTTTCACCTCCTCCCACAAGGTTACCCTCACTGTACCACAGAATGATGGCCTCCACTGTTCCCCCCTTCTCTTTCTTCTTGGCCTTGTCTGGCTCACCTCCCTCTCCCTGCAGTAATCTTTCTAAATCTCTTGCTTTCTAATCCTTTCCATGTCTATTTTAATATGGACACCCCCCTTCCCAAACATCCCATTTTCTTCTGCTTGAATATAAATATGGCAGCTGTCCGGAATAATTTAAGAACTCCTTACAAAGCAATAATGAGACCAGTGAAGGAATGCAGTTGAAATTATTTTCCTCAAGATATCTGGGAAATCTATATGTGCCATGCTATCACAATGCATACCTTGTAGTCTGTCATTTGAACTTGTCTTGTGAGTTTAGTGGTGCTTTACGTTGATGTATTTGTGTAATCTGACACCGTGTGTTTTATGCACATTACATTTACGAAGGTATATGTCTTGTTTGTCGAGTGCTAATGTGGATTTTGTGGTCTAATTTTGCTTCTTTACTATCCCCGTTTGTTTCATCCTTCTGCCTTTGCCTTGCCCTTCTTTCTCCTTTTTTTCAGTGAACAGATTTTGGTGAGAATCAAGTTGTGAACGCAGTGCTTATGATCAAGCAACATGTCTGCCACTAACTAAACAAGATGTTATTATAAATTAAAATACTTTTATTGCTTGTCTATTCAAATCATTTTTCAAGTTTGCGTTTTCATAAATGGCAATGTTGTTTTTATATACATTCGATTATTAAAAATATATGGACTTTTTAAGATGTCATTTAAAACAAAACACTAAAATGTGTCAAATGTATCCTCTTTAGACACAGTGACATTGAGCAACATTGCTTGAGATTATGCTGAGCATCCTTGCAGCTGGCTCCATATTCTTCCCAGGCCTCTTCCTGCTGTCCAAGCGATTCCTGAAACATGCTCCTGGGCTCAAATGGAGCGAGAAGGATGCTGTCATCGTCTCGTCCAGGTAAACAAAGGGAAGCGAAAGTGAGACATGTTGAAAGGTGCTGTCAGGCTCAAGCTACCAGGTTTTATTTACTTGTGTATCTGTGCTCTTTTTGTTTTTAAAAATGAAAGTCATAGCAGTGGATTCATAATTGTATTTTTGTGTGATTATTAAGGATCAATTAAAAAGGATAACTTGACAAACCAGTTATTTTTAGTTGTTGAACTGCATCAGTCAATGTGACTTTTTGAATGATATACAGTGGGTACGGAAAGTATTCAGACCCCCTTAAATTTTTCACTCTTTGTTATATTGCAGCCATTTGCTAAAATCATTTAAGTTAATTTTTTTTCCTCATTAATGTACACACAGCACCCCATATTGACAGAAAAACACAGAATTGTTGACATCTTTGCAGATTTATTAAAAAAGAAAAACAGAAATATCACATGGTCCTAAGATAAATAATTTGAAAACAGAAAATGGTTGCCTGAAATTCATGAGGTAGATAATGATCCCAGAATGATTAAATATCTGCAGATTCAGTTACTAAATGTGACGCTGTAAGTTTATGGCAGAGATTTTTATCTTGTTTTGAAGGCTTTCTTGCGTGAAATGTGTCTGATTAAAATCTGCTGAGTAAAGTTGCATGTAGGGCTGCATTTGGTTGCAGTGCATATCTGATGTGTTGCTGTGCTTTTCTGCTTTGCTAGGAAAGTTACAGTGTAATATCCTGCTTAAATGATCCTTCCTTTAACTGGTGTCATTGATATCTGCTATTAATGGTTTCAAATATCTCCTATCTAAGGGTGTTTGCAGTCTGTTTTGGTCACCTTGCTGTCTTTCATGCATGTTTTTTCTCTCACCCTTTTTTAGACTGGTGTCCTCCGTTCAGGCTATTATGGCATCCTCTGCCGGGTACATCATCGCCTGTTCTTGTGAAGACATTATTGAGGACCAGTGAGTATCAGCTGAAGATATGTGACAAGATATAACATACATTTTTTGGCAATTAAAATTGATTGTATATGTAGGGCTCTCTGTTTTACTATACTCAACACTGTTTTACTTAGGTGTTTGTTTGTTTTCCTATGTGCATGTGTCTCTCTCGCCTCTTTTCACTTGTTGCGTTTGCATGTACAGCTGAGAATTCTCTCATTTTCTATGGAATTGTTCCCAGATGTGTAGGAGTGTGAAAGTATTCCCTTCACTCTGAGTGTTTCTAAGAATGTGCTATTTCTCCAATGTGCACCATATGTCAGTGAAATCTAATTAGAAACTAATTAGGTTGCGAGCCTATCTGTAAATCCACTGTGGCGCACCAAGCTGGGGGGAAAAGGAGCGAGAGAGAGTAGACTGGCAAAATACTGTGGAAAAACTTGACGTGACTTTTTATGACCGCTTTAGTCAGCGGTTTCATTTAATACTTGAAAGCTGCGTCTTTACAATCTGTGAAACCCATTAGGAGGTTTGTGGAAAACGGTTGGCTCTAATTTGATTTGCCTCACCTAATTGAATTGTATGTCTTGTTTTGAACTGTTTATCTTGTTTAATTTTGCCTTAACCCAAAGGCACACAAGTGAGTTAAGAACGGCAGCTCAAATAGGTCAGAGCAATCATCCCCCGGTTTCACAGACCAGGCTTAAGCCTAGTCTGAACTGTTTTACCTGAAAGAAACTTGCGCTGATATATCTTAAAAAAATGTAAGTGTCATTGATTTGTCTCAAGACCAAGACACCAGTAATGTTTTTTTCGAAGGTACGTTTATAAAAACTACTTAAATGTCCTAATTGAACTATGGCTTAATCCTGGTTTAATCTAAGCCCTGTCTGTGAAACCAGGCCCATGTTTTATAAATGATTTAAGCCAGGTAAACTCAGTGTATGTGTAGTAAATGCATCAGTCAGGGTACAGGGGGCTGGGAATTAGACAAGGGCCAAGTCAAATACTAGGCCTATTTTTTACAGGTTTTCTTTGTCAGGTTTTGAATTGTATTATGCTAATTTAGGTTTTGAAAGTATTAGTACATCAGTATTGTGATTTCTTCAGTATGTTTTTAAATATTCATGACTGTAATAATGGACTAGTCAAGTATTTAAATGATTTATTCCAATGTCAAATCTTAAAAGAAGTTACTAAAAACAGGTTACTAAATGCAACACTTGAAACTTTAAATGCTTGGGATTTTAACTTTTTTTTTTTAAGAGAAGCTTTTTGAAAAAAAAGGCGAAAGTGGCCTAGAGATGGGTGTATCGATACTGAAGTACTAATACCGATACTAAGGTGTTTTTTTTACCTGTCATTTTGTTAATTTAACAAGAAATTGAATGCATACAATATGCACTGAATTGGACGAATAACCCATGTTAGCGAATAATTGTGGAAAATGGAACTATTTTCCTGCTTAACACACGGAAATGCTGCAAGACATAACCAATCAATCACAGAGAGCGTTCACTCACTACTGACACTGCTTTTCCCAAAAGTATCATAAGAAACCACTGATGCTTTTGGGAAACGCAGCTCAGAACAATGCTTATCAGAGGAAAGAAAAACATAATATGTTTGAGTTATTTCACAATAAACAAATTGAAATTGTAGCCTATAATTTGTGCAATTACATTTATTAAAATTGAACGTTAAATTGAATGAGAGAGCAAAACAAAACACCGGTCACGAATTAGAAGTACAAAACGAGGATTTGTAAAGAAAAATGTTGGAGGATTTCGATATAAGCCAAGAGGAGACTGGTTTTCCTTTTCTAAACAAAGGAAACTTATACTATGCCTATGTCCTACGTCATCCTCTGGAATGCGTATGACAGTTAGCGGAAGCTAGAGATTACTGTTTATAAAGTTTTAAATATGGATATTTTTCTTACAAAAACGCATCAATTTAATGGATGTGCTTTATTGGACTTCTTTTGGACTATTGAAAAATAACACCCATTCACTGCCATTGTAAAGCTTGGAAGAGCCAGGACATTTTTAAATATAACTCCGATTGTATTTGTCCGAAAGAAGAAAATCATATACATCTAGGATGGCTTGAGGGTGAGAAAATCATGGGGATTTTTGGGTGAACTATCCCTTTAAGAATCATATATATATATATATTGTGTTGAAAATAGCTGTGCTGCTTATTATTTTGGTAGAAACTGTGATAGATTTTTTCAGGTTTCTTGATGAATAGAAAGTTCAAAAGGAACCGCATTTATTCATTTTTGTAACAAAGTAAAATTCTGTACTGTCACTGATCAATTTAATGCATCTTTGATGAATAAAAGTATTAATATCTTTTACTGACACCAAACCTTTGGAGGGGGTAGTATGCTTAATTTTCAGAAATGGACACACATTTATCCTCACAAATCACGCTTCTCTTGGGAACACATAGAGCAGGGGTTCTCAAACCTCTCCATGAAGTACCCCCAGCACTGCTCGTTTTGTGTGTCTTCCTATATCTGACCAAGCGGCAACCTCCCGCTCTCTCTCGTGAAGCCCACACGGAAGTGACTTAAACTGTAATTCATCAACTGGCTGCTAGAGGCTGACTACAAAAGGGAGTCAATCCCATAGACTCCCCATGTTAAAATGCCCAACTTTACAGCAGAAAAAAACATGTTTACAGCCTGGTTCAAAAAATTATTTTGGTCTATATAGCTAATTTTGCCCTTCATGACAACTGTGAGGGGGGTGAATTTTTTTTATAACTCATCCATTTAAATTATATTAAGCCTTAAATTTCTGCATAATTAAGGGCGCGGCCACTTTAGTGACCGGTGGATTGCCTCTGCTGTCACCACCGTCGAGCTAGGTGGGTGTGGTTTCAGCAACCAGCTCCCGCCTCTTTGCCCATTTTCGATTATCCGGGAATGACGCGCGGTGACGCGCTGCCAAGATGGCGACGGCCGGCTCCGCCTACTCTTAAATTTCTGCATAATTAAGGGCGCGGCCACTTTAGTGACCGGTGGATTGCCTCTGCTGTCACCACCGTCGAGCTAGGTGGGTGTGGTTTCAGCAACCAGCTCCCGCCTCTTTGCCCATTTTCGATTATCCGGGAATGACGCGCGGTGACGCGCTGCCAAGATGGCGACGGCCGGCTCCGCCTACTCTAGGCTTCAAAAACGCTCTTCGGAAACCTATGGGTGACATCACAGACACTATGTCCATGTTTTTATACAGTCTATGTATCTGACACACCCACTTCAGGTCTTGCAGTCTCCACTAATGAGCTGATGAGTTGAATCAGGTGTGATAGATAAGGGAGACATACAAAATGTGCAGGGCTGGGGGTACTCCAGGACAGGTTTGAGAACCACTGACGTAGAGAATAGTTTTACTGCCTCTGCAGTCAGGTGCTTGATTTGCTAGTCAAATTTTGCTAGTCACCCAAAAATGAAAATGTAATTATTTACTCCCTCTCATGTTGTTGTTCTAAACCTACAGTATATGAATGCTTGTCTAACATGTGACACAAAATGAGATATTTATCAGACTTGCCTGTAACCTCCAGTAGTAGTGAGCACCTTGGACTTGTTTTGGTTCTCAAAGGATTTTAAAACTGATTTGGAAAGTCATTAAAAGTGAATTAAATCTGCACAGGTTTAAATGTTAAGTAAAGTTGCCTTTCAGAGCATTATATCTATAAATATTCAATATATAGAAATATTAAAGGGGTCATAGGATGCTACATGCACTTTTACAAGTTGTTTGAACTGAAATGTGTGTTGGCAGTGTGTGTACACAACCACCCTATAATGATAAAAATCCACCCGGTGTTTTTTTTTAATCTCGTTAAGTGTTTTCCCCTTTCTCAAATCGAGCCGATCTCAGATGCCTGTCTGTGTGACGTCACACAGACAGGCCCCTCCCACAATAGTTTGATTGACAGTAGCGTTTCAGCACAGACTGGACTGGTGTCTTATCTTATGGCGCTTTTCCACTGCGTGGTACGACTCGGCACAGCTCAGTACGGTACGGCACGGCTCGGCTCGGTTTGCGTTTCCACTGCAGTTAGTACCGCTTTAGAGTGGGCGGGGTTATTCACATGTCGTTATAGTTGCGCCGCCTCTATTGGCGCAACTCCTGAAAAAACTTTTTCATTCCGCGTCGCCCCATCAAGCATTAACATTTAAAGAGAAATGCTACAAAAACGGCTTGATCTGAAAAGAGCTGTTTTTGACAGGGTAAAAAAGGTGTTTTTTACACGACCATTGAGAAATTTTAACCAAACTATGTTACAGACTTTTCATTAAGACCCTAAAGAATCATATCAACTTGCGGAAAATGGGCATCATATGACCCCTTTAAATAATGACTGAAAACAATCATGGGAAATGTTATGGTAATTTATATATTACAGTACAGTACTGTAGTGCTGTGTTCGATACATCGATACAACGATGTATCGTCACAGAGATTTGACGATACGAGTATCGATACAGCTGGCCCTGTATCGATATTGTGGCACGTGTGCAGCAGTGGACCGCACTTAATTTGAATACAAGAACAGCATTTAAAATAGAGTAGAAAAGTGCGAGGTTTCTAAAAAAGAATGAATAGAGCATATATAGGCTACAACAAGGTTTAATCTAGCCGCAGAGGAACACAACCGGGGTTGCCTGATATAAAGAGACGTAATCCCCAAAACAGAGCTTAAAAGTGCAATAAACATTAACAATTATCCAGTATGTAAGGAATAATTGACGACGGGCTGTTGAATTATTAGAAAAATAATGCACACCCGAGGTGATGATGCGGCCACGAAGCGGAGTGTTGTGTTTCGTTGTGAAACCTCGGGTGTGCATTATTTTTCTAATAATTCAACGGCCCGGAGTCAATTATTCCGCTTATAATACGGTTACCACACCTTAAGACATCGATCAGATGATATATTTAAAGGGATTCGTCCGGTTTTTGTACTTAAATCACTATTGTGAGTATGATTATTTCTTCCGCATCTCAACCAACGCCTCTTTTGCTAGTTCCAAAACGTCATTTTAAGTGTGCATTATTTTTCTAATAATTCAACGGCCCGGAGTCAATTATTCCGCTTATAATACGGTTACCACACCTTAAGACATCGATCAGATGATATATTTAAAGGGATTCGTCCGGTTTTTGTACTTAAATCACTATTGTGAGTATGATTATTTCTTTCTTCCGCAAACCAACGCCTCTTTTGCTAGTTCCAAAACGTCATTTTAAAGCTGGTATTGGAGGCTTGAGCCGTTGATCGCATTCTAATGCAGTTATTAATGAAGTTATTAGAAAGAGAGCGAGAGAGACAGAGACACGCAGAGAATGTTTCCTGGGAGAGTAGCCTACAATGCCGGTGTTCCGGTGAGTTCAGTTCCCCTGTTTCCCCTTCGGCGCGCATGCTGACCCTATACAGTCTATGATGCTGACAAATAATGCTGACTCACAGCCTGTAAGTACGTTTTCATATTTAAAGGATTTGCCACTGACAATTCAAACGCGAGTTTTGAGCAGTGTTGAGTAGCGCTTGTTGTTTGTCGTTTCTCCGATCACAAATGCAGACATGGTTTTATGTTTACGCGGCGTGATGCAACGCAACGCGTAAAAAGACAGTATAAGTCATTATAATCAGTAATTATGTCCCAGCTGGATGAAACAAATGCCTCGTTTATAATGTGTTTTATTGGTTTTGTCTCGTTGCGCCGGACACGGCATCACAGTATGGTAAGGGGCGTAACATTTCCGCTTTAATTATTAATTAACTTCTATTAACTAAATCAAATCAGTTGACCACCCTTTGCGTTTAAAACAGCTTTTGTCCTATATACACTTGCACATAGTTTTTCAGTAACTTTGTAGGAAGGTTTCTTCAAGTGTCTTGGAGACGTTGACATGGCTCTTCTGGATTTAGTCTGTCTCAGTTTTTTCTGTTTCTTCATGTAATCCCAGACAGACTGGATGATGATGAGATCAGATCTCTGTGTGGAGCACTGGCTGTTGTCAGACTCCTTGTGCAAACAAAAATCTCACTGGTTTATTACAATTAATGGCAAAAGGAATATTTGGAAATGTAAACTGATATTTCCAACTGACGCACTACAGCAAAAGATAGAAATTACTGGCTTAAAACAATTTTTTTTTGTTGGTGAAAATACTAATGGCCTAAGACTTTTGCACAGTACTGTATATAAACAGGGATAATTGTTGCAAAGTAACCCTAAAAATCATCTCGGGTTTCTCGCTATTGTTCTTTCATTCCTTATCTCTCTTTCTCCTCCCTCTGTCCAGGCATTGGCTTACCAGCAGCTATATCCTCTTTGCTGTCCCCTACTTCGTCTATGACATCTATGCCATGTTCTTGTGCCACTGGTACAAACTTCAGGTCAAAGATCATGAGGAGGAGAGCGAGGCCAAATCGATGAAGTCAGCCATCAGCGGCTATCTGCGCCGAGAGTTCCTTATGGTCTTGCACCATGTCGTCATGGTTACTGTCTGTTTCCCTGTCTCTGTGGTGAGTCAAATGAGGGTTGAGTGACATTAATAAACATTTCTTTCTTTCTTTTTTTCACAAACACAGACATAATAAAGTACATCTTATTTGAAATATGATTCTGGAGGCCCATCAAAGCCAGTCTCACCATGTGTTTGGAGTGTAGTAACATGGCTTTGGCTTCATGACTGTTTAAGAGTGATTTGACGGGATCATGATCTGTGGGTGGCTTGAAGTGTGGTTGAGTCAAAATTGTCCTGAATGGGCCTGTCTACTTTCACCCTGTAATTATGCTTTCCATCACTCTCCATCTGTATCCATGGAGACTGTTGCTGTCGGCAGCCGTTCAGCAGCCAGCACCCTGGCATTAGCTGCACTTAACTGGCAATGAGTGTTTTAGCCTGATAAGACAGAGAGGCTCCACAGCACTTTCCTCGATAAAACCACACTAAGCTTTCCTACACTGACACAAGTATGACTTTCTTTTTTCTCATTTTCCTTTTATTTCCCTTTCCTCATCCCCTTTCCTTTCCTTTTTTTTCCATCCACCCCATTCTCTCCTTTCTTTTTCACTTCCCTCCCCTTTCCTTTTCCATTTCCTACCCTTTCCTCTCCCTTCCATTCCATTCCCTTTTTATTTCTTTCATTTCTCTTTCCTCTTCCCTTACTTTGTTTCCCATTTACTTTTCTCTTTTCCTTTCCCATTCCTCCCCTTTGCTTTCTCTTTCTTTCCATTTCCCATTCCTCTTCCACTTCCCCGTTTCTTTTTAATTCCTATATTTACATTTTCTCATCTTTTCCCATCCTTCCCTTCCTTTTTCTTTTCTTTCCTGTTCTCTTTTCCTTCCTCCTTTTCTTTTTTTCTCTTCTATCCCTTTGATTTCCTTTCCATTTTCCCCTTGCTCTTCTCTTGCTTTATTTTTTCGTGTTTTTTAAAAAACACATTTTTTATTTCCAATTCCACTTTCTTTCCCATCCGTCCCTTTTCTCCTAATGTCCTTTTCCCCTTTCCCTGTAATTTCCTTCCTCTTCCTTTCCCTTCCCTATTTTCTTTTCTTCTCTTTTCTTTTCATAGTTCTGGAGACAGGGCAAAGGGGATTATTTCCAGGGTGTGATGTTCCTGGCAGAACTCAGCACCCCATCTGTCTGTCTGGGAAAAATACTCATCCAGGTACTAAACACACATTCACCCTGTCTTTCCAACTCCCTCAGTCTTTCTTTTGTTTAGTGAATGTATCTTTCTTTTTTTAACAACCTAGGTAAGCAGATTTTTGCACTACTCTTTCTTTTCTTGAAAATGTATTCTACCAGACTTACTAATCTTAAAACATCTAATTGATTGACAATGATCTTTCACAGACTTTTGTACTGTAACGACTCTTTCTTGTTACACGTCTCCTTCACAGCTTCAGTGTTAAATGTGTAGTGGGGAATATTGAATCATGGTTTATTGCTCTGCCTATTAATATTTTTCTATCTGTTAAACGCTCTCTCTTTCTTTGCTTCTTGCTCTCTCCTTTGTTTCCTTTACTCAGTATAAGCAACAGCACACTCTCCTACATAAAGTCAATGGAGCTCTTATGCTGGTCACTTTCTTCATCTGCAGAGTTCTTCTCTTCCCCTACCTCTACTACGCCTACGGCAGGTAACGATCACTTTAACTCTCTCAGTCATTCAATCTTTTACCATGTCTTTTATTTCTATTGCTCATGTAGTCCTTCTTTTATATTCTCGTTCTCCACTGAGTCACACTGCCTCTGATATTAACCTGGGATTCTTAAATCTTGATGTTTTCAGACATAAACATGAACATCGTATTTCTCACTCAGTCTCAACCCAAGATTTGATTTGAACATACAGTATAATCCTCTTGAACGATTGTAATAACCACCAGAGATCATGAGCTGTGTTGTTTTGGACAAACCTTACTCTGGATGGCATGTTAAAAAATTTTAAATTGCAATCTTGATGTATTATTCATAAGATTGGAAATTTGAGCATCCTTAGACTTAACACTTGTGGTCCTAGTTACATTTTCTGAGTGTGATCTTTAGTGGCAAACTTTATAGTAATCGTTATCGGTATAATTATCCTCCTTGTGAAAGGAATGAAAGGAGTCCCGTCCTAAATAAAAGAGCCATGTGCCAATTGGTAAAGACTTTGCATTACTGCTGCGGGTTACATAAAAACAGTCCGTTTCCAGAGACACACCTTTGGGACTGCACATGTGCATTGGCTGGACCAACCTGAAATGTGCATGGTTTTTTGTGATTTCTATATTTCCCCATTCAAGTAGATAGGAGTTGGTCTTGCATGCCTGACATAACAGCGCGGAGGCATTGCAAATATGCCTGTTGAGTGATCTGGCTTTCCTTGAAAGGGACTTTCAAGGATTATACCGAATACCTCTTTTTACTTATTTACTATATGCTGACTCTGTGCATATTTTTGTTTGTGCTCATATCACAGGTACGCATCCATCCCCTTCTACATGGTGCCGCTGTCTGTGCCCTGGCAGTGTAACGCAGGTGCAGCTTTGCTCATGGCCCCGCAAGTCTACTGGTTTTCCCTCATCTGCAGGGGTGCCTTCCGTCTCTTCACTGGAGCCTCACGGCACAAAGCGACCCCTAGCAGCACAGACTCTGAACCGAAAACCTCACTCCTGCCCCCTGCCAACGGATACAGCCCCAGAGAGACTGACTTGCACTGAGAAAGGAGTAGAGATGGAGATGTAGGTACGGGGTAGTTAGGTTTAGACCAAACAGGAGACTGAAGGCAGATCATCTTATTACAATGGGTGGATCTACCTTAGACCCAGCGGTGTGGGTTAGCAAGCAAAGAAACCGAAGGTCTGTACCCTCGCTATTCACCATCATCCTCTCTTTGAGAAGAAAAATAAGACTGCAGACCAAACCAAACAGATAGTTTTCTCCCTAACATGCATGTTCTCTGTGTTGGAGCAGTAGGTCAGGGAAATGTCATCTGCTGCTTTGAAGGGTTAGTGCATCATTTGTAGATTACCATGGTCATAAGCTTCAGAAAAAGGGACTGATGTGGATGCAACGGGGACAGTATTTCTAATGAGTGATGGATGGAAGGATTGATAGATCCCTCCTGTTCTCCTCTCTGAGAATTCTCCTCTCTTGAGAGTCTCTCTCTGTTTGTTACATTTGCAGAGAAGATACGAAAAGGAATCAGAAATTTCTCAGTCGATTTGTACATAAGTTTTTATTCATATTTACGTTGAATTCCAAATAGATTTTTAATTTATTTTAGATTTTTGTAGAATCTGTTTATTTATTATTTATTCAGTTCTATTCCTAATTACGGGTGGATTAGTTTAAAACAAAACCGTTCACTTCTAAAAAAAAACCGAAGCTGTTGGATTCAAAACAACCCCTCATATCCTCACTGTGGGTGCATGGCCTCCTTCCAGCTGTCCATCTCTCTGTTTTTCCCTTTGCTGGTTTTCATGACAGCTGAAAACAAGACGGCTACGGCTGCATCCAGTTAGTTAGTGAATCAGCAGTTATAAAGTAGAAGGGGGGGTCATTTAAAGGATTTGGATGAGGCTGAGGTAATGCATTAGCATATCTCTGCTGCAGTACTCCAATCCTTTTAAGATCCAGACATTGGACAGAGGGGGAAGGGACCGAGCTGCCCAGTAAAATGCTGCACTTGAAAACCAGGCTGAAGTTGGCAAGACACTCAGACGAACCTGAGCCAATCGGTTTGTTCTTTTCATACAGTTTTATGTGAGGAGAATGCCAGCATAATGGCCCTCGCTAACCTCTAAGTAGACCCACACCACAATATGGATTCTATGCTACCACTGATTGTAATCTGCACATTGAATGGGTAACAACTGTGTTCTTTCTCCACACAGACAAGATGTTTCTTAACTGCTTCTTTTCAAGCAGTCAGCCTTTGTTTCTGTCCGGATATATAGGAGGTCCACTGATGTGTTTTGTCACCAATTAGTCCTCACTTTTATGGTAAAAGTGTCATTGGTGTAACAGTGTCATCACATACCTCCCTTAGGCCTGATTCTTTTGCTTTGCTCCCGAACAGGGATGCCAGTTTGACGTTAAACAGTATTATTAAGGGTGGAAGTGAGAGGATGGCGCACAAGGTGGATTCTAGAAGGTGAATCTTGCACTGAATTATCACAAGGAGGGGTGCTAAACAAACATCCAAATCTGTGAGATACTGTAATACTTTTAAAAGCACTGCATAGATCATTTTAGATCAATGTCCCGGATTTAGTTCTGGACCACTGTAATTGGAGTCGTCTTATAGATTAGTCATGTTTCTGTTACGCACTAGAACATTTTTGTTTTGTTTGCTTTACAGTTAGCCTGTATGCCAAAACGCATCCATGTAGCCTTAGAAGTAATGCTTTCAACATGCTCTTTACACAAAGTACTACTGGATTGTTTTACACTGGGTCATCACAACGCTCAAAGGGACTGCCCAGTGCTGGGCATGGATAGGGGCCAGTATTTTCAACTACAGCAAAGTATACTGGTTTGGGAATGGGTAAAAAATTATATTTTAAGCTAGGAATGACTATCTTCTGACTATTTTTTTTTAAATGTTATTATGCTTAATGTTAATTTATTCTTTTAATTTATGTATTTATTTGGCCAAGTCTGAATGTACATATGAATCCACCTCTAAATGTTCTTCTAAGTGGGCTTCTGTTTATCTAGTTGCCTGAAGACTGTTCTGTAATTCTGGTTTTCTCATCTGAAATATACTCTTGCTCTCTCCTGCTGTGCTCACATGCTTTGTTTGACCTTCTTTTATACTGAAACAAAGGCTCTATGTCACCTGCTTAGTGTGTGTGATTGTGTGAGAGGGTAAAAGATAATTGCATTGCAATTAACGTTAGTGAAATTAAATTTGCCTGTATGTTTCTTTAGTATATTGAAGCACCGTGCCAGTTACTCTTGGTTTCCTTATTCACAATTTCTTGTCTTAGTTATGTTAAATGTGCAGTAAAAATGCCTCATCAACTGATAGTTTTTACTAAAAAAAAGTTGTCTTGAGATATCACACTTGTCTCTGCAAGGGACCTAGGCTCTGTAAAACAGCAGATCAAGAGTTGGTGAGCGGCTGGCTATTGTGTAGCCAATCAGAGAATACAGTTTTGTTAGAGGTGTTGTAAAAAGAGAAGTAAACTCAGAAACCGGAATGGTCACGTCGTCACCGTGTTCTCAAGTTAATGATAATAATGTATTGAAGTATAGTTTAAATGAACCCTATCAAACCTAAATTCAGGATAATCTATTCATACATCAGCCCACATAATGACCAATTCCCGGTAAGTGAAACACCAAAGAGGCTTTTACATTGTAGCGCATTTCCATTACTCGACTAATAAAACTAAATCTAGATTTATGGTTAGTTTACAACACGTTTTTCAGCAGGCTGAATCTCTTCTCTCACATCGTGAAGGAGGTACTGGTTGGAATGTCTGAATGTCTTGGAGAAAAAAGGTATACGGCGCCCCCTGGTGGCCAATTTTTACACTTGCTCTACGATCTATCTAGCGCAATAAAGGCAGCTCATTGATGTCTTGTAGCTGAATCATCTCTATCTCTAACGCCCGTGGCGCATTATTTTTCACAGCGCCAACTGACCTAATAAGTTATGTGGATATTTGCTTGCTCCTGTTTTTTCCCTCAAAATTGAACAAATGACAGACACATTCTGTAAGTGTGAATACAGATTTATGTTGTAAAACTGCCAAACAAACTGGTTGGTACAGAGTTTATAGGCTTTCGTTTTAACAAACAAACAACCGAAATAAAGTTTTTTTTTTTTTTTTAATATATACCAAATTAACACCACGCATTTACCTGATACTAATTTGTATTAATATGATTAATTAGTGATTAATTTGAACCATTGCACAACATTTGATAATTGTTTTAAATCTTCGAATCGTTAATCAGACAGAAGTTCTGGGTTATTATTTATCAGTTATCAGTTCTTATTTTAGTATTTAAACACACACACACACACACATATATATAAACTGTATATAGATACACACACACACACACATATATATAGCTACATGTACTTATTAGATAAGTCAACCAACCCCACTTACACTCTTTTCATTGATGATGAGAGTTGCAAGCATTCAGAGGTTGTCTCTTTTTGTACTACCTGATACTAATTTGTATTAATATGATGAATTAGTGATTAATTTGAACCATTGCACAACATTTGATAATTGTTTTAAATCTTCGAATCGTTAATCAGAAGGAAGTTCTGGGTTATTATTTATCAGTTATCAGTTCTTATTTTAGTATTTAAACACACACACACACACACACATATATATAAACTGTATATAGATACACACATATATATAGCTACATGTACTTATTAGATAAGTCAACCAACCCCACTTACACTCTTTTCATTGATGATGAGAGTTGCAAGCATTCAGAGGTTGTCTCTTTTTGTACTCCTGTCGCCCACCAGCCTCGGTCGTCTCAGCCGGAGCGCAGAGCGGCGGAAGGAGGGAGGGGTTTGAGCCGCACCGGGAAACTAGAGGCTTGATGCAGCCTCCGCCGAACGAAGTCAGGCTGTCTCTAGACCGCAATGGCTATGGGTCTAACGTCGAAAAAATCGTCTTCCAGAAACAGCGGCGTGGAACGCAAGAATCTCATCACCGTCTGCAGGTAGTTTATTGCATGACACACACCGAACTGCTTTCCACAACACGAAGCGTGTTTTCAGTTCGCTTGTAATATACCAATAATACCTAGGTAATTAAAACTGTCAAAAGGTGTTTTTATATATATTTTTTACTTTAATATATTTTATTAACTAGAACATAGATCATAGGATATAGCATCTTTTCTGATTTACATTTTTGCCTAAACGCTTAATATTGAAGATGAGGCCCTTTAAGGACGTCGGTCCCTTATTTCATACCAGCATCCATGACGTCATTACATCCATCCGACCATTTTCATTGCTGTGCACTCGACAGGCTAAAACCACAATATGTCCTTCACCCTCACAGAGCCTTTCACAAAAAAAATAAAATAAATTTAAGGATGACTTTAGTAAAATATTTTTTCTCAAATAGGGGCTACACACATAAACAGGACCATATTATAGCACTAAATTGTACTCTATGTATCTATTAAAGTTGATATGAAATCAAAATGTGACCCTATTTACTTTCTTAATGCACGTTCCTTGTCTTATGTGAATGATTCATCCTCAGTGCATGGAATGTTATCTCTTCACCTTAACTTTTTTTTTTCCTGATGTCACTTAGTCCATGCAGGCTATTGGATGATGTTAACCAATAGCCAAATAGATATAATGTTGATTCCCCTTGCATTTACTGCAAATAATAATGAAAATGTCAAATGCAAATACAAACTGTGTAAGCATTCCTTTTCCACTGTATTATTTTATTGATCACCAAATCACACTAGAATGAATGTATTGCCAACTTTGTTTCATTTGCATCATTCATTGAGCATGCCAGTGAATAAGTCAGTTTACTAAATCAATCAACTACTAAATAGTAGTTTACGGGTGTTTCATCAAATCAGAAATGTTTTTCTAGCCCTTATCAGGAGATCCACATCATAAGGATCTTGACTTTATGGCAACACTAGTCATTGCATTCATAGACTGGAGTGTCTCAGCCCAAAGCCACTTCTTGTACGCTTGCAATACTATGTGCACATTTTGTCCCAGCACACTGTGCGTTGGTGAGTCATGGCTGAAGCGTATGAGGAACACGGAATTCCATCACTGCATTCTGTTCTGCAGGGCTGTGTGGGACTGCACCAGAGCTGCACTTTACCGGTCGGTTGGTACAGCGCAGTAAGTGGGTGTTGAATAATTCATGTTTGGGGGCGCCCCAGGCATAGGCCATGTACAGTTGCTGAATGGACACAGAACACTGTCACTCCTGTTGGGACAGCAGCACCATTGTGCTGTCATAATGGAAATGCAGTCAAAGAGATTATTGTGATGTGGCAAGCTGTTGTGACATCATCATCCCTGCAGTAAAAAGGAATATGGGTTCTAGATGGGTTAATACTAATGGATAAAAACCCACATTTAAAAAAAAAACGTATTCTTGGTTCCCAACATTTTGAATTATATTTGGAGAACATCACGAAAATAGATCTTCATTAATGTCAGCACATATTTATTAAGTATACAGCACCATGGCTAGAACCAAACTTTCTGAGGTTCTACCATCTGGATGGCATAATGTAGGACTTGTTAAACACATGAAACACATGCTATGCTAATGCAGTGTGGGAAAATGAACAAGAAAGAATTACAAAAATGGACTTCAGACTTCACAGATTATTATAAACACAAAGACGCTTTTGTTGGAAAGGGCAGAGGCCTTTCTTCGCTACCCACATCTTTTGTATGGCCATGCCAGAGCTGTTTGTTACATTAAACGACAAATTACACGGGACAAAGGACTTGACGAGAAAAGAAAAAAAAGATCTTTGACTCTTAATTAATGGCTGCTAGCAAAGAAATCTCAAACACTGCTTAATTAAATTGGATCGTGATTAGCTCAGATTACTTGGTGCTCTGAAAGAGTAGCTAAAGCCTCCCATGCTTCTGTCATGTGTCTGTATTTCTCTGGTACATTGAGATCAGGAGACCATTGCGTTTATTTCCTTCACTCTCAATCATCAAACCCTCAGCCCCATTGTCATGTCTCTCAGTCCACAGTGAGATGCCCATTAATGAAAGTTGTTGTTCAGTCTTTAGAGACCTTTAAACCAGGTTGAAAGGCTGTATGGTCAGGGACATTTAAATTTGGCTCCTACATCACACTGGGCAGTGTAGTCTTCGTGGTAGCTGATCTAAGCTGGAAATCAGGAGCAAATCTAACCAATATATTTATCTAAAGCATCTTTGTTAAAACTGAGAGCTGTTGACATTGTGGAGAAGGGTTCTGACCAACAGAAACATGGTTAGTTTCACTCGCCATAACCTACTCACTTATCTCAAAGCTGAGTTTGTTCTGTGCTAAGATCGAAACATTAGTGATGTTGCATTTCTTCAGCTTTTTTTTTTTCAATGGTTACACATACAGTCTGGATCACTGACATACTATAACTATAGACAGTCAGACAGTTTACACAGTTTCAGTTTTCTACTTTTTCAGTTTTTACACTCAAACTAAACAAATGTCAGTTTTCAGAGGGGATAAATAAAGGTTTCATTTTAAGGGCACTCATAACATGTTTGTCGGTTGGTTTTTACTAATGGAAAACCTCGAATGCACTAAGTTTTTTTTTTTTTTTGGATGAAAGAATATTCCAAACATTGTTTTCATGTAACAAGGCAAGAGCTCAGTGCTTTGAACCATGAGATCTGTAAAAGTGAATGGCAGTAAACCATCATTGATATAGGGCAAGTTTAAGAGGTTTAAGACATGATGAAGTGTAAAACAGGCCGTGATGAATGCCAAAGTCGAGAGGTAAGAGTTCCAGCGGTCAAAGAAAGGCTCTTGTTGATGTCCCCATGTCTCGACTTTCCGATATAATGGAATGGCCAGTTTTGCTCATCTCCTTGATAAAGGTTTCCAGACAGCTGAAGCTAGTAATGTAAAGGTGTGGACTCTGATGATTCAAGAACTCTGCAAAGATGAGCATTTGAATTCAGTGTCAGTCTATGTACAGTACAATCAACAGCTTTAGTTTTGTGTATGACTTTTCATCTAAAATGATATACAGAAGTCACTAATTAAGTCTTATGGGACTTTAAAAAAAGGGGACATAGTTGTCTTGATTCCTTCAACTACCTTCAGTTAGATTTTTCTATTTCTCTTAAAGGTGCTGGAGATCAGTATCTTTCAGACATTTTTAAAAGGGTTGGAATTGGGTACCAATTGCTGTATTTTCATCTTCATCCTTGAGATCTAGTTCTTTGACCATCTGATTTCCTAGGAACATATCAAAATCATATTTATTTTATCAAACATGTCTTGGCACCAGCTCAGCGACCTCTGACTGGTTCTTCCATGATCTTCTAACTTCTAACTCAATGAGGCTAAATGCACAATTACACAAACAATCATTTTCACTTACTTAGCTTCTCAGCACATACCTAACCCACTGAACTATCCTCCAGTTATAGTAAGAATTTTTTTTTTGTTGTCTGTAAGATGTGCTACAATTTCATTTCATTTGAATTTGATAAAAGTTTGTATTTTTAATCTGCAGTCACTCTAGGGCATTTTTACTGAGCAGTTATTGGGTGGGAAAGCTTATCCAGAATTAGCAGACAATGCTGGTACTGCCTACAAGAAGGGTGAGGGAAGAGGGGTGAAAGAAGTATATTAAAAAGCTAAAAACAGAGAGTGGGAGGGAGATGTAGAGAAAGGATGATTGGTCAGGCTTGGGAGAGGAGAGCCAAACAGGGAAAAAGTGATGACTGGTGGAAAGGGTATAGGAGAGAGGACCCAAAACATAACCTGAAAGAAGGAGGCTCAAAAACAATCTGGAGTTATAATCAGTAATCTGTAGGTTTTAAAAGCTGAGAACAAACCCGAACTGGGAGGCTATTTTGAAAGGTCATAGCGTATAGTCAAAGGTGCCTTGAAAAAACTATCAAAATCTTAAGAGCAAATGCTATGAAGTAATATTTCATAGAAGGGTCTGGCTTTTTGGCCTGTTACCAAAGTGGGCGAGACCAAGGACACAAAAGCCATTTGTTAAGTGGCTGCACATTTGTTTTTCAGTGTCAAATCGTACCAAGACAGTCTTGCTGCCACATTTCTCTATTAGCATTTTAGGCCTCACCCTGCTGACCCTCAGAAACTTGCATCTTTATATTTTCACTACACTTTACATTTACGCATTGTACAGTTGTCAAACTTGGTCATATCTTTGTGTTTTTCACTGCTCTTGTGACCAGGCGTAGTGTGCAATCAATGTATTTGGTTGGCTGGTGTTGAGAGTTAACCTTCCTGCAATGATTAGCATTGTTCACGGGGCGTAGGATTGCCATACACTTGTGGAAACACCTCTTGGTTCAGCCATAGAGCCAAAGAGAAAATCAAGAATCAAGAATGTTTGTTGTTTAAAGGATCCGAATCTAACTGGGTTGTCACTACAGTTGCACAAATTTTGCTCTGGCCAAATGATGAAGCAATGAAACAGGCACAATCAAACAACTACACGTGACTAAACTGAAATTCAAGCTGGCAAGATCAATGATCCTTGTAGAACCTTGGAATATCAATGTAACATAATGAAATATGTTAATTAGCACCATTAAATTGTTATGTGTTACATAAGTAATTTTATTATTGCTACAAATAAAAGTCCATGGCATAACCATCATCCTTTGGAGTTGGATTCATTAAGTACTAACCTGTATCCAGGATGTATTCCAGAGAAATCTTAGGTAAACAAAAGAAGAGACTTGGTCCAAAAGGTAAAGTTTTTGTTTTGAATGGCAAAAATTATTCAAGATGCAGTAACTTATCTCCACAGAAGGTAGGCTCTGATGATGATGATGTTTCCTCAGCTGTTGGTGATATTTGCCTATATTTTATTTGTTCCCAGCTTGGTGAATCTGTCCCCCATCCCACTCCCAGCACCCTACACCCTCCCCAAAGATTCGGCCTTACTCCCCATTAAAGAGTCTTCCTCTTGGGCATAAAAGCCTTTCGGAAGGACGTAGTCTTGGTACCTCGGCTGAAGGAAGCAGCTCCCATGGAGATCTTTGTCTTGCCACTGGTGATGGTGGAAGAGCCCAGGGCTGTTGTGCTCTTCCCACGGGAGATAGATGAGTTTCCCATCATGATTTTGGTCTTGTCTCTCTTGATCGATGTGCTCCCCAGGCTGAGGGCCGTCTTGCCCTCTGTGATACTGGTGTTACCCATGGCGGAACCAAAGGTGGTGGCGTTGAAGCTCCAGGAGGTCTCCTCCAGCAGCCAGCCTAGATGACCTGACCTGGAGCACGTTCAGGGTTAAATTTTCTCAACTCTCCCTTGGGAAGCTTCTGCTCTCCTGATTCTACAGGATGAGGTTATGACGGCTCATCGCGTGCCCTGGCAGCAACGCATCCCAATGCACACAGACAGTGTCTGGCTGGGTGTGACAGTCCAAACAGTTGGAACCAGAATGCTAAGCGTAGTGAGAGCAACCCCCATGCAGCATAAAGCCCTTGTTGAGCAGTATAACGTGGGCTCCGCAAGGCCACATACCTCCCCTGTCTGGCGTGAATGGACAGAGGCTGCCGTAGGAGGCCTTAGTTCTAACTGGGGGCAGAGCGGACAGTAGACTGCATTGTCCCGTCGCTAAAGCAAGGCACTGAAGAACACATTGTTGAGCGACACAATTGATGGTGACATCACTCAGTTCCGTGGCATTGTGCCTCCCTAGAACCGCTATCCAATGTTATACTGTACACGGTTGATTGCTGAGACTCAAGGGTGTGGTCTGCTTTCATGAGTTTTATGTTATGTCAGACCCCCAAAATGTATAGTCAAATTAGTTATCGTCGAAGCATTGTGTTGTGTTCTGTCCAATTGTAAAAAAATGAAAACATTTTGAGATTCTTGCTTATTGTGCAAGCTACTAGGGAAAGCCAGGTTCACACTAAGATTTTGGCTTCTTGTTAATAAATCTGAAACTGACAAAGTTCTGGCAGTGTAAGAAATTTTGCGTCACAGTCGTGCAGTCTGACCGCCTCTACTAGTTGTCGATGGGGACCAAAGTCTTGGCTACGATCGCATAGTCTGACATAAAAGAAACATTACAGTGCGCTGTGGCTTTTACCTAGATCTGATTTGGATCACATTGTATATTTTGACAAGCAGTGTGTGCCCAGCTATAGGTATAGTGAAATAAACCCTCTGAAATATTTTAGAGGTACAATGTTTTAACCATTTCAAAGATCTATTTATTGACCATTCTGATTTAATTCATTGTTATACTGGTTGATTTATGCTACACTTAATGTACGATTAAGAAGTCAAAGAATTAACAATGCACATTTTAATTGAAAGGCAATGGTTGAAGTTAAAACTTTTTACTATGACTTGGTTAGTCCACTCAAATGATACAATTCCATTTGCAAAACAGAATCTCAGATCTGGATTCTGGATCATTATCCAACTTAGACCCTTCTGCATGTGAACAACAATAACAGCCATTCTAGTTGTGGCAGTGCACACCCTCACACATGCATGCATGTTCTCTTCATGAAAACCAGATTGGTGTCTGATCTCTGCACGTTCTCTCAGACAAATCTTTATCTTCAAATCAACTGTATTCTCTTTCAGTGACAAAGGTGTCATGCTCAATTCCAAGCTAATTTAAGATACACTTACACTTCGTTTTGCATCTAGAATGCATTTGTGTGCGATTCTAGAGCAAGCTGGCAAACACTTGCATCTTACAAGACATCCAACCTGCTTAAACGCTCTACTACAAAGTTAATCTTTGTGGACACACATACACATATACTGTACATATACTGTTTGCAGTTATATTGGTGTCTTTAAGTCACAGATGAAAATCCCAGTAGAGATTCCATTGCGTTTCTTTGCCTCTTTTGAGAGAAGTCTTAACTACAGTAACAGACTTCTCCCCTTGACTTAAAGTGGTCTTGCTCAAAGAACTAGTAGTCTCCCCGTGAGTGATTGTAGTTGTACCCACCACAAACGCAGTCTCTCCCTTCCTCAGTTTGGTCTTGCTCCTCGAAAGAACTGTCTTCCCCCATGAGATGACCTTCTTGCTTTTCATCAGTTTGATTTTCCCTTTTGTAAAGCAGGTCTTTCTCAGTAAAAGAAAAGCCTTTCCTTTTGAGGCTTTTGAGTCGTCCTCTTGCTGTATATCTGTTGTCTCATCCTTCTCAGTGCTCTTTCTTGCTTTTGAAGTCTTGGTGTTTGTTTCAGTGTTTATAGATCTCCTTTCCATCTACTTGGTCCGGCGCTTGGGCATGAGGGCCTTACGGAAGGAGGTTGTAGTTTTACCTCGGCTGAAGCTGGCTCTGCCCAGAGAGATGGTGGTCTTGCCTCTGGTTATGGTAGAGTCGCCCATAGAGGTAGTGGTGACCCCACGGGTGATTGAGGACTTGCCCATGGTGATGGAAGTCTTGCCCCGGGCTATTGAAGAGTCGCCCACAGACAGGGCAGTCTTCCCTTCCGTAATACTGGTGTTCCCCATGAAGGCATGTAGGTCGTCAGGTCTTCAGACTCTCAGTTCTCTCTCTGTTTCCTCTACCCTTTGAGTGGGCTAGAGTATTCGCATTCCAGCGCCTTGCAGGTTTGACTGTTCTGGGAGAAAACTGTACACAGTATCGGGACAGCCCTAAATAGATCACACCACCAATTCAGCAAGTGGGTGGGTGGAGAAAGTGAGCGTGAGTGTGTTAGGATACGAGGGAGATTTTCTCACTATACTGTTGCTTTTAAAAAAAATAAAAAAAAACCTACAGGCGCAGAGGATGGAATGGAACCCAGGCGAGGACAAAGGTCTCAATCCCGACAAGTAGCATAGAGCTGTTGGCAGAGGCACAAGGACTCCAATTGTGATGGCAGGAGTGGTAACGTGAATATGCCATCAAAAGGGCATTGTCTAGCACACAGGACAATTGGGATTGACCTCAGCAGTCCGCTGTGGCACCGCTCCCGAAAACGCCTGTTACATCAGTCAGAATGGCAGCGTTGAGTGGGGCCTGCACCGATGCTAGCGTTTGTGTCTGCCTGTAAGATGCTAATCATACTGTTAGCGAAGTGTGGTATTTCATCAATGTGTGGTTTTGTTTTTTTGATGAATTTGGAGTTTCCAAATCGGACATGTTAAGTAGCATATCTAGTGTGACTAAATTTGACTATATATTGCCTCTGTTTCTCTCTCAGGTTTTCTGTGAAGACGTTGTTGGAAAAGTACACTGCTGAGCCTATTGATGACTCATCAGAGGAGTTCATCAACTTTGCGGCAATTTTGGAGCACATCCTCAGTCATCGTTTCAAAGGTATATATTTAAACAACTTCCTGTCAATTCCCAATGTGTGTTGGTACTCGTGAATAATCTGGGGGGATTTTTATTTGATCAGGTCCAGGTGGTTGGTTCAGTTCAGATGGCCAGAGGAGTTTCTGGGACTATATCCGTCTGGCCTGCAGTAAAGTCCACAACAACTGCATCAGTAGCATTGAGAGCATTGAGAACATTAGCACGTCACGAGCAAAGGCGAGACACTTTCATCTTCAAGCACTCTATATCTTTACCCTCTTGAGATGATTAGCATAGCATATGTTTTGTTTTGGATGCTGGTCCCTACCATGGAATGCTGGTGTGCTGATTTATTCCATTTTGCTTCACTAGCAAAGCTTTATCTGTAACTGTTTACTCTCTCGTTGTCCTATAGGGACGAGCCTGGATTCGTGTAGCTTTGATGGAGAAGCGTTTGTCTGAATATGTAGCCACTGCGTTAAGAGACACTCGGACTACAAGGTTATAACTCTGCACTCTTTCCAATGAGTTTGACAGCTGTCTTTATCATTTCAAAGTAATTTAATAGATTTGTAAATCTATATTTGCGCTGCAGGAGATTTTATGATGATGGTGCCATAATGCTAAGGGAGGAGGCTACCGTTCTGACGGGGATGCTAATTGGACTCAGTGCTATTGACTTCAGGTAAAAACACTGCAGTCATGACAACTCACAAATGACACTTACTTAAGCGTGAATGTGTTTTTTTTTTCTTTCAGGAATGTGTCATTTATTAGCCACTAGTGGCATCAATTAGAATGTGTTCACACCAATTAGTGTGATATGATACTGACTGTTTGTCTTTTTTTTTTTTGCCAACATTAGTTTCTGTCTAAAAGGAGAGGTTTTGGATGGAAAGACACCTGCAGTGATCGACTACACACCTTACCTGAAGTTCACCCAGAGGTAGGTTTGCATTTGCTGACCAAACCCAAATCCTAAACCTTATAGTAGCCTTTAAAATGCCATTACTGCTATTGATGTGCCTCTGCAGCTATGACTACCTGAGTGATGAAGAAGACCGCCGCAGTGTGGACAGCAGTGCCAGTGATGAGAGTGTAGCCGAGCATCCTTACATTCCTTTGGTCACAGATGAAGAGACCTGGAGCAACAAATGCAGAAAGATGGAGCAAAGATTCAAGATTGTCTATGCCCAAAAGGTATTGCGTGTTTTTGACTTCCAGTCACTGGGTGATTTGGTTGTAATCCAGCTTAAGTTGGTAGCTTGTTTCTTGCTGGTCCAAGATTGTCTAGCAACTAATGACCAATTTGGATCAGACTGAAACACAGCTACCAGCAGTGGATTAAAGCAGAAATAGTGCATTCATATACTAATCCATAAATCCCTGTAATTTTAGGGTTATTTAGAGGAATTGGTCCGCTTGAGGGAATCCCAGCTGAAAAATGTAGAAACTGAGAACAAGAGGCTAGTTGCTAAACTAGAGGAACTACAGGTCCAGAGTCGACAAGAGAAGAAAGAACTGGAGGCCATTATACTGGAGCTACAAGCACAACTGTATGCACACACACACTATCACACCTTCTGCATTTGTGTCAACTAGAAGTCTCTAATGGCTTTATTCTGGTATGTTTTGCAGCACTGGCATAATTCCTCATGAGTCCTCTCATTTGGGACTCAAAGGACTGTCTATTCCACTCATTAACCAATGCACAACTGCACAACCCACCAACAACAAAGAAAATGTAAAGCTGTTCCGTCGGTAAGCGCTGACTCGAAATTTGAAGACCCTCACCACACCTTGTTTAACACCTTGGCAGTCGCTCAGAACACCTTAGCAAATACATCCCGGAAATCACCTGTATCACAGGAAAGCACTATTCAGTCTAGTCATGAAATTATGTTTTTGGTTTTAGGAGGAGTTTTCACAGTTTGGATCTCTCAGCTGATGTGAGTTTGAACTCTGACTCTCAGAAGGAAGACGGCATTCAGAATGGAGACACAACCTGGTCAGCAGGTAAAAGCATGCAGATTAACACAATACAATCATGTCTGAATACTGATTACTAATTAATGTTCCTTCTCTTCTCTTCTCTTCTCTTCTCTTCTCTTCTCTTCTCTTCTCTTCTCTTCTCTTCTCTTCATCAGCTAAAGACAACACTCCCTCTATGCTTGGTCTATGTGGTTCTTTGGCTTCTCTACCCAGCTGTAAGTCACTGGCAAGTCTCAAATCCACTGAGTATTTGGTCAACATCAGCACAGAGCCTAGTCCTGCCCTGTCTCCTAGCTAGGGGGCGCCAAATTCCAACTAACAAGACACTCTCAGTCCCAGTACGACTTTGTACTTTGAGTACTTTCCACCAAGAAACATCACAACGGTCCTACCAACATCCTTCAAAGATCCCAGTGAGCTGAAACAATGTAATATATATACAAGGTGTTTTATCTGAATTTGGTTTTTGTGAAGTGTAAGACCTTAAAAATCCATGAATGGCAACCCCTCCAGCACTCGCTTATTTTCTTATCTTTACTTGCCAATTTATTATTCACTCTTGTCTTCCACCCTTCAGTACAGTCTTCTTCAGAATGTTTGAGTGTCTGTAACATTCCCTGAGCCTGATATTACAGCCCAAAGGCACAGCAGCTTATCTCTGTTAGTTTTGAACTCATTAGTCCTTGAATTCCCTGCACCAGCGGCATAAACAGATCAAAGTGAAAAACACAAAACTCAAGACTTGGCAGTTATTTATTATACATAAATCCATCTTAATGAATATGAACATACAGAGTGGCACATCTGTTCATGTTACCCACAGTTGAATCTCTGATTTAGACATATTACCTTTCTTATGCTTATTAATAAAAGATATGAGGGAATAAAAGAGAGACCAAGGAAAGAACTGTTGCCTGTATCTGCATGTCAAATGCGCTTTATTGAGGCTGTAAATGCCTCAGCTGACTTTATGTACTTGCTCCTTTGACAGTTATATTATGTGACTGGAAGTAACTGCAAGTGTTGTCAGCTAAATTCAAATCTTTTGTCATATTTATCTTACTGGTGTTGCTTCATTCATTGTATTTCTTCAGTTTCTGTATGTGTACATAATTGTCTATTTTGTTATGCGGTGGCAGTGCTCTGCGGTTTTGAATTGAAATAAACGATTCTTTTATCTCAACTCACACTTGTTTGTATAAATATTTCAAAGCCTATAAATCTCACATTCTTTTCCCAGAATGCTTCAGGGCAAACAGTAGAGTCATAACAATAGCAGCACTTCCTGGGAGAACTCGACATCTAGTGGATATTGCCTGTAATGGCTTTGCTTTGCAGGAAATGATCAAACAGAAATCACATGATAGATCTACTTAGAATCGGCTTATGCTACATACAGAGTTCGCCAGTTTTCTACAGAAGGAAGGGTAATGAATTATCTGATGTAAAGAAACAAATGAAGCAATATAAGCATATGATAATACAAATACCATGTTGGTACAAGCAGTGTAAGACATTTTCTGTTTTACTCACAATAAACATCAGCAATCAGTTTCTGATGGATAAAATTTACTCCTGCACTACATTTTCGTACTGAATATCCCATTTCACTCAGAATATTATGGAAATAAAACAAGTTGCAAAAGGCAACTTTTCAAAGCCTATAAATCTCACATTCTTTTCCCAGAATGCTTCAGGGCAAACAGTAGAGTCATAACAATAGCAGCACTTCCTGGGAGAACTCGACATCTAGTGGATATTGCTTGTAACGGCTTTGCTACGCAGGGGACGATCAAACAGAAAGACACAGTATATCTACTCAATACTGGCCTGTGCTACATACAGGGTTTGGCCAAGCGGCAACCTCCCGCTCTCTCTCGTGATGCCAACAAGGAAGTGACTTAAACTGTAATTCATCAACTGGCCGCTAGAGGCTGGCTGCAAAAGGGAGTCAATCCCATAGACTCCCCATGTTAAAATGGCCAACTTTACAGCAGAAAAAAACATGTTTACAGCCTGGTTCAAAAAATTATTTTGGTCTATATAGCTAATTTTGCCCTTCATGACAACTGTGAGGGGGGGTGAATTTTTTTATAACTCACCCGTTTAAATTATATTAAGCCTTAAAATTCTGCATAATTAAGGGCGTGGCCACTTGAGTGACAGGTGGATTGACCTTGCTGTCTCTATCAGCCGCTGAACTTG
>NW_015649593.1:250240-251767 GCF_001515625.1 Sinocyclocheilus rhinocerous
TTAAAGGCAGAGAAAGTGATTTTTCATAAACACTTTAGAAAACTGATTCGGGCCGAATAGCAAAACAAACTTGTAGCCAATCAGCAATAAGGGGCGTGTCTACTCGTCTCGTGATGTGGAGGAGAGAGCTTTCAGTGCATGGGACGGACATTAGCCGAGCCGAGCGACAGAGAGATAGAGATGGCGGATAAAAAACAAGAGGAAAACGTCTGTGGAACGATAAGGCAAGAAGTAGGACCTGTGTAAATATCGGATCAGCTTTCCAGCGCTGGAGAGAACTCAAGGAGCGGAGGCCTGCGATCGGACGCCGAGGTTGCTTTGTTTCTTCTCAATAGGTGAGTAACACCGTGTCTACAACAGCTAAAGTCTGCCTACACTGGACGCGATCAAACGACCGTTGAAAACCATTTGAAATTTGTGTCAGCACGTCATAAATAGAACCCGGCTGCAGTTTTCTGTCGGGGATTTGTCACGCAGCGCCACTTGCGTCCGATGTAGACACGGTGTAACATTGGTTTTGCTTTGTTTCACAGAACTAATCGTTGCCTGGGTTGCGTACATATATGTGGGGCGGAGCTATCAAAATAGGGACAAGACCCTTTTGGGGTAGGGGCGTGCTTGTTTTGGTGATTTCAAATATCAACATTGGCTACCAGAAATCGCTTACTCGCTTACTCAAGGGCGTGGACACTTGAGTGACAGGTGGATTGCCGCTGCTGTCACCACCGTCGAGCTAGGTTGGCGTGGTTTCAGCAACCAGCTCCCGCCTTTTTGCCCATTTTCGAATATCCGGGAGTGGCGCGCGGTGACGCGCTGCCAAGATGGCGACGGCCGCCTCTGCACACTTTTGAGCTTCAAAAACCTCTTCAGGAATCTACGGGTGACGTCACGGACACTACGTCCATGTTTTTATACAGTCTATGGGTTTGGCACGTTTTCTACATAAGGAAGGAAAATGAATGATCTGATATGAAAAAACGAATGAAGAAATGCATATGATAATACAAATATCATGTTGGCACAAGCAGTGCAAGACAGTTTTACTCATAATAGACATCAGTAATCAGTTTCTGATGGATAAAACCAAGTCCTGCACTACATTTTCTCACTGAATATCCTGTTTCACTCAGAAGTCTGACAAATTATGGAAATAAAACAGGTTGCAAAAGGCAACTCATATTGACTTCAAAGAAATATGTTATCTGGCACTTTGTGGTCAACACCCGCCCTTCTTGTGTATATAAATATCAAGTATGTACTTGCATGGGTACATGTCTGTATATACATTGCAGGAATGCAGTACAGTACTGTATATCACCTAACAGCCATTTCGTAATGTCTGATGAAGGATAGATGGCCCAGAAGTAGGCTTGGACAGAAATAGCATCTACCTGTTTGTCTGAAGTAATAAACGGTTTTCTCAAGTAATATCCAAGATCAGAGGGAAGAAATATAAAACTTAAGTCACTGGAAAACCAATACTGATATAGGGGGAGGGAAGTTAAGTAGTGTATAAATGCGTTTGAG
>NW_015649593.1:251883-261943 GCF_001515625.1 Sinocyclocheilus rhinocerous
CGACGACTTATATCCTATAATATTTACATTCCCATTAACAACACTTTGCCACCCTAAATGTCCTATTAAAAAGCCCCTTGGTTAAAACATGATTTTTTTTTTTAATTACCCTAAAGTTAAATTGTAATATAATCCAGTTTTGCCTCAACAACCCCATGTTCTTTCAGTTAGGACACTAACTTTCATTTAGCACGCATTGTGCTGCTCACTGCTGGTGGTAGAACTCTGGAAAGTATGAATTCTAATGAAGTGGGCGGGGTTAGTCGCACTGAGACCGGCCCCTAATAGATCGATGCTGCCAACGACCAATGGGGTGTGAGTAGTATTTTTCAGCAGCCAATCAGAGTGGAAACATGTGTTTAGACGCCGTGCACTGCTCTGAATCCGACACGAGTGTGTAGGTTGGTTGTTGTCAGATTGTGCACTGAAGAATTGGCAGCAGCCCATACAATGTAGTTCTTTACTAGGCCAAGTGGAATAAGCCGTTTAGGACGGCGCATACAAATTTATATGGTTTTACACACAGAAAAAATAACGCATTTTGTTAAAGTAATTAGTTTGGGAAAACTTCACTATCATCACAAAAGAAAGTTAGCTGACTAGCTAGCGAGTGCGCTAAAGCAAAGTATTTGCACACAAACTTTATTTTTTGACGGCTACGTCGGACGAAAACCTTTGCTGGAGTATCAGCTTTAGGTAAAAGCTGGAGTTTGCGAGATTCGTGAACTTTTTAAAGACTTTTTAAAGCACAAAGCGACTGTGGGAATGTCGTGTCGGAGTGGAGTGTCCCGGGTGGGTAATCAAGGACTGCAGCCCCTCCGAGCCACGGTCCCGTTTCAGCTGCAGAACCGACCAGCACCGCGCTGCAAAGACACCAGACCAGGTAAAAACCACAAGAAACACGCAAAAGCACTTTATAAAGCCATGGCGTTTATTTACTAATATGCCCAACTGTCCTATCCATTCTAACTGCTTCTTTGTTAGGTAACGTTATAATAATAATAATATTGATCATGTTAATATTGTGAATGGATAATCTGCGGAAGTCCTGTAGTTTAGCTGCTCTTTTCATGGCTTAGGTGCAACAGTGTTCAAGAAATTTTCCCAGAGCACTGAACGACCCCCACCTTATTCCCTACATGTTTAGTGGCCCTGGTGGTCACAAAGCATGGCATGGGAGAGACTAAACATAGCAGGTCTGTCTATTAAGTCACTTTTTATGTCTCTTTTAGATGTTATTGTTTGCCTGCAGTATTTTATAAACTCTCATCACTGTTTTGGCATGTTCAGCACATAAACAGTGTGTGTCCAGTGCTCAAGAGGTCTGTTTTGCTTCAATTTAAATAATCTGCAGGCACCATCAGGAAAAACAAATCACAATTGTCACATTACTGCGACCTGCTGTTATATATTAACATGTCAAATTTGGAAACAGTTCTTGCATTGTTTTTGTGTTGCTCAAGCATTTTACTATACAGATCTAGTATAAATGCAGGTTTATTATCATAGATCGGGGGTCTTCAACCTTTTTCAGGCCCCTTTGGTTGGTAGAGAAACAAAGCAGGGACCCACTGTTAAAAACTCAGTAAATTTGAGTGTTACATATTGAACTTGGTCGATAATAACGTGTATTATACAATATTAATGCATTTACATGCTATATGATGGTTATGTTTCAAATCCTTTAATTTGATCATTATTAGGGTTGCAAAAAGGTGGAAAATTTCCAATAAATTTCGGAAACATTCCAGAAATTTTGGAAACTTTCCATGATTTTTTGGGAATATTCCAGGGATTTTTGTAAAGTTTCCAGAAATTTACCGGAAATTTTTCACCCCTGTGCAACCCTAATCCTTATTGATTGACAGAGTTGTATACTTATGCATTGCATTTTAATTATTTAATACATTTTATCATGATAATTTTGCTTCACCAGGAGTAGTTAGACTGACATTGAAAACCCTTGTCTTATATGATTGGCATAACAGCTACACTGGGGAAAAAAAGGTGTAGAATACATTTTTTTAACTAAGAAATTGAAATGAAATTTTGAAGTAGAAAAACCGAAGTAATAGGCTAGTTTCTTACAAAACACATTACAGTATGTTTTATTTACAACTTTAGAAAGAAACCTTTTTTTCAGTGTTTATTGAACAATAGGTTTATGTTTTTAGTAAACTTTGGTCTCTTACTAGTGTGACATGTTTCATAGGTGTCAGGCTGCCTCTGGTATTTTACATCAGCATATTGTCAGATTTCCTCAACTAAGTGAGAATACTTTGAAAAGTCTCGTCTTTAGTTTTAGGACAATGTGTGAATCACAAAGGGCCGTTGATTCTGAGTGCAACTAGATCTTCGCAAGGCTTTTGGAGAAAGAGTAGGTCTTCCACACGGCAGTCTACGAACAGAGGATAGAATGACCAAAATAACTTTTTTTTTTATTGTGATTTACCAAGGAATTAAACCGCAAATCCCTCTCTTAGCGTTTAGCATTTGTGCTGTTGCTCAGAAAGTCACATGTGCAGTCCGCAGAAATCTCCACAAACTTCCACAGAACGGAAACACCAGTCATTCAAGAAGTTCAACACATCCCTTCCTCACATCTTGGGTGTTAAATAAACATTTAGACTCACTGGCAGTACTTTCAGATATAGTATTCGCAGCTTCAAATCAGTGCTGAAAATGTGAAAAAGTTACAATATTTATTTTTCCTGGTCTGATCATGAGTAATCTGTTTATTGAAAGAAAAATACATGAGCTTAAGCTTCTTTAGCCATCATTGAATTTGGCACAATATCATGGCATGTGTTTCTATTCTGTGGTTGCGCAAAGGAGCACAAGCGGTGGCCAGAGGTTTGGCTGTGTGCAACTTTAGGCCATATGCCAGTATGTGTATTTTTATATCCTGCCCACTATGCTTGTAGGAGGAGGATATGATTTTGAACTATGCAGCTCATTGGCAGTTTCCATCAGGACTGTGAAACGCATACATGAGTATTGTGATTTACCAAGGAATTAAACCGCAAATCCCTCTCTTAGCGTTTAGCATTTGTGCTGTTGCTCAGAAAGTCACATGTGCAGTCCGCAGAAATCTCCACAAACTTCCACAGAACGGAAACACCAGTCATTCAAGAAGTTCAACACATCCCTTCCTCACATCTTGGGTGTTAAATAAACATTTAGACTCACTGGCAGTACTTTCAGATATAGTATTCGCAGCTTCAAATCAGTGCTGAAAATGTGAAAAAGTTACAATATTTATTTTTCCTGGTCTGATCATGAGTAATCTGTTTATTGAAAGAAAAATACATGAGCTTAAGCTTCTTTAGCCATCATTGAATTTGGCACAATATCATGGCATGTGTTTCTATTCTGTGGTTGCGCAAAGGAGCACAAGCGGTGGCCAGAGGTTTGGCTGTGTGCAACTTTAGGCCATATGCCAGTATGTGTATTTTTATATCCTGCCCACTATGCTTGTAGGAGGAGGATATGATTTTGAACTATGCAGCTCATTGGCAGTTTCCATCAGGACTGTGAAACGCATACATGAGCTCTTGGAGAAAACGCACAGATGATCTTATGAAACCTGTCAAAAACATGTCAAAGTCACATTTCAATCCAAATTCCATTTACTTAAAGAAAACAAAACCAGTTTTGGGGCAAATCAAGACTTTTAAGACTTGTTGCATTCATGCAAATTTAAGTACATTTCCACCTGATTCTTATTAACATAATGCAAAAAAAAAAAAAAAATTTAATGCCAAAGAATTTAAGTATTTGTACTTTACAGTGCTATTTTTTGTACTGCCTTTGTTGCTTTAAAAATATTAAACAAACTTTTTTTTTAACTAAAATTAATAAATAATAATTATATATGTATTATTTATTTATTTATTATTGGGGTTAAATGTGACCTGGATTTGTTTTTGTGAGATTACATTATACACACACACTCTTGCACCATATCAGACAAACCATACATATTCCTCAACCCTTACAATGTCACAGTCTCATTCACATAGTCACCCAACCTGCTTGATACCACACCCTCAAACGCAGTGACAAAATAGTCTCCGTACTAGACAAGTGTGCCACCATCAAAAGTGTCCCAAACCCATAGACCCCAGGGGCTGGGAGGAGGTGAATGGATCCAGGAAGGACCTGACAAGGTCGGAGATCAGGTGTACCGTTATTAGTTCCTATGACATGATCAATGCACAGAAGAAGTAAAACCGTCTTGTGTACGTGTGAAAATTATCCTCTGGAGTATTTTGGGCAAGAGCTTGATAACTAGCTTGTCTGCAGCGTGTTGATGAAGCACCAGGATGTTCAGCATCCGTTACGACAACAGCGTCTATTTATAACGAGTCTTTCATGCATGGACTGTGTTGCAGCATGCCAACTCATGAGATAAATTGAAAAGATTATTATACATAAACATCATCAGAAACACATTTTAATGTCAGAGCTGTGGCACAGTGATTAGTGCGTATGCTCATGGGATGCCGGTCTCATTCTCCTTCTTTTTGGCTGTCTTCGGTAATTTAGGCTTTGGTAATTCAGTTTATCTGTTTCCAGTTTAATCAACTGAATTAACGATGAGAAGTCAGAGGTGTTTACTTCCATCTCATTCATCACACTGTTTTTGGGCCGTTTTAAGCCGTTGTTACTTTCATGCAAATTAAGCACACTTCCCAGCTGATTCTCATTACTGGAATAGAGAAAAAGTAATGCAAAAAAAGATTTATTATTATATTATTTAAATTTGAAGTATTTAAACATTTAAAAAAAATACAATTATAAATAATGTTATTGTGATTTATTTATTTTAAATTGGCTATGTTTGAAGTGGAATACTACTTTATCCTTATCGGAATACTGTGTCATATTCAATATACATTCCTTTATGTTCTCTAAAAATAGTAAGTGAAACAGTTTGCTATAGTGCATAAATTTCAAACAGTAGTATGTTAATGCATGTGAGGGGCATCCAGTATACATATAGGAAAAAAACTGGCTTTTTGCCTTTTGTAATACAGTTCCGTGTTAAAATGTTGTACCTTTTGTCAGTGCAATCAAACGAATCAAAAAGGAGAAGTTAAATGAGTTCACTACTTGCTTATTGTTCACACTCTAAATGAGCAAATTGCATTGTGGGATAGAGTATTGCTTGCTATGTGCTTTTTTATTGTTGAATCCATTTATTATTTTAAAAACATCGCACAGTTTTCATTCTCTCGCTCTGTCCTCTCTTTGTAGCCGAGTACAAGACGAAGGGTCGCCCGCCGAAGCCAACCTTACGACGGACATTGTCTCTGGACACTTTGGTGGGACCGTACCTTCAGGGCAACTGGCCTAGAGAACCAGAGTGTCAGCCTGTTACCTGTGTCAATGACAAGGCCACACAGGTGAGAAATGCTGGTGTGATCCTTCCAACACCAATTTTCATTTTTGGGTGAACTATTCCTTTAACACAGTCTGAGTTATTAATAGCAAACAAAGGAGGTCCTGTCTGACCATGTGGAGTGGAGACTTTACTACTCAGTGGGGAGTTAAACAAACCATTGGTTTGATCTGCCTTATATGATACACATATAGAATTATGCACAACTGTTTTAACATTTGTGTTGTTTGCAAAGCATCATTCTGAAATGGTCAGGGTACATAGTGTTTGTTTTAGAAAACTAAAGTCAAGCGGTTACTAATGAAAGGTCTTGGCTTTGGGGAGAAAGAGTTTGGCTGGTAATGGAAGGAGTTTAGGAAAAGTCAGCCTGGAACGACAGCCATATTGTTTTTTTCCAAATGGGTTCCATATGAGTTCCTGGAGCACTGCTCCAACATGCCTGCTGGGGTTAGCTATATTCAGTCAAACACAAAAGTTGAAAGTCTCCCTGCTGGGGCTGTTCATTTTGATTTAGCGTCTCAGTTTGTTAAAGGTTTTGCACTGTTAAAATAATTTGATTTAGTAAGAAACGTCATACTACATTTGTACTTGCTTTATTCATCCAACTGTTTGTGCCATGCTGCTTATTTATGAGAGTTGTGCTAGTATTATTTCTAAGCAATCAGACATGAGAATATCTCAGAACGGATAATGAAAAAGTCCCATAGACTTTTAGAAAGGGGTATCTGAGTCATTCCAATCCTAGCCATCTGTCTTAATTTGATTCAAATTCACAAGCTCTTGATTCCATTTTGTTTTTATTTGGTTCCAATTTTGATTCCATTCTGATTGATTTGGATCTACTGTTCAGAGGTTCGGGGTTCGAAAGATTTTCTGCCAGAAATTAATATCTTTATTCAATATTGATTAATTAAATTTATCAAAAGGGGCAGTAAAGTCATTGATAATGTTACAAAAGATTTTGTTTCCACAAAAATATTAAGCAGCACAACTGTTTGCAACAGAATGATTTCTGAAGGATCAGTGTAATGCTGAAACTGCTGAAACTTCAGCTTTGCCATCACGGGAATACATTACATTTTAAAGTATATTCAAATAGAAAAGAGATATATTAAATTGTACTAATATTTCACATTATTACTGTTACTATTTTTGGTCAAATAAATGCAGCCTTAATGAGCATAAAAGACTTGAACATTAGTGTATTTCATTTACAATCCATTGTGATTACATGTGAAAGAAATTCTCTCTCTGGTAATTAGGGTTGGGTATCGTTTTTTTTTTTTTCCGATACCGGTGCCAAATCGAAATTTTTAAAACGGTTCCGGTGCCTGAACCGATACTTATTAAAAAATAAATAAATAAAAATTCCCCCAAAAATGATGGATTGGCCATTAGCACTATAAACACATGATGTCCGTTTCAGTCATACTGGACGCCAGAGGGCGCCCTCGCACAGAAAATCCACATATCCAGTCACAGAAGTAGCGGAACTCATGACCCTCCAGGAAATCCCTTATGTGGACAAAGACATGCTATTATAGCTGTAACTGAGTAAACAGAACATATAAACGTTTTGAATGATAAAAAAAAGGACAATAAACGCTCGATTGTGACAATATAGTTTATCTGTGTTATTCAAGCCATCTCTGGTATTTTCATAATAATTAAGTATATTTATAATCCATTGCTAATCGATGTATTCTTTTTAAAGTAGCCTATGGAACATATTTTCTGCCTCATTCTGTGACAAGAAGCCACATCAGATCACAAAAGGAAGCATTTGACTGGTGTTGTGGAGTAAAAAGGTTATAATGTTCTCTTTTGTTGGACAACAGGTTTAGAAATGTGAATACAAGGGAAGTTTAGCTTTAGGCATTGTAATTTAAGCATGTTTAGCTTAGTTAACGGAAGGCTCATCAGGTCACAAAAGGAAGCATTTGACTGGTGTTGTGGAGTAAAAAGGTTATAATTTTCTCTTTTGTTGGACAACAGGTTTAGAAATGTGAATACAAGGGAGGTTTAGCTTTAGGCATTTTAATTTAAGCATGTTTAGCTTAGTTAACGGAAGGCTACCTGCTGCCATCAGAGCAAGTGTAATTACTGCATTCACGCGCTCCTCGGATGCTCTCAGAGTAATTTCCCGAGTTGTGCTTTTAAGTCGGAATGTGAAAACAACATGGACACTCGCGTTACTACAAAGATTTGTTGGATTTGTATTATTAGAGCTTTCCGACTTGAGTGCATGTGCATTTTCTCAGTCGGGAAATTATTTTTCACATGCGGTGCCGGTGATGATGCTTCTTACGTTCGTTTCGGAGAAGACATGGCACCGAAATGAGGCACCGAAATCTGCGTTCTGATTCGGTTCTAGTACATACCGGTTACATAGGTACCAGTGCCATATTGGTACCGGGTTTCGGTACCCAACCCTACTGGTAATGCTGTGAATTGCACCGCTGGAAAAAAAAAGTTCTATTGAACTATTTCATAAGAGTCATGTGTTTTTGGAAATGCATAGCAATGCCCTGGGAAACTACCCTACAACTATCATTTTCTTGAAAATTGTAGTTTTATTTATTAGACTAGACATGTAGTTGTAACACTGCATCAAACCACCTTGTTGCTTTGCTGATTTGTGAGAGCAGTAGTTTGTGGGTCTGTTTAGATGGTCGTCGCTTCCTTATAGATGCTACATCCAGGCCGGCTGTGTCTCTCAGCAGGAGATCTGCTATGCTTTCACTGATAACCGGTCACCCAAAAAAGGTTTTGTTTAACATGACCTTCATAGTGACCGTACCCCTCAACCCCTGCCACACACACACATACATACAATGCACAAGCAAAACCCCCACTCACACCCTACTTTCATATATTCACGTTACATCATGCATTTCGTCCTTGATGAACAAATGCAACCCACTTTTTAGTGGACATTGAACAGTTAACAATTGTACAGTCTCAAGACACTCTCGACAGTCTGCCCAACCCACCATCTGACCGTCCGTCCGGTCCACTTGAGCGCAGACGGGGACTTCTGAAACTTTAGCCAGCATCTAGTGTGCTGCGCATACAAACCCTCAAACTCAATGTCCGTTTATAGGCCTAATCCCACGGCAGCCTGATGTGGGCGGGCGGGCAGGCGGGTGTCCAGGCAGAAAGGAATAAGGGCCGAATTTATATTTAAATCAACCCGCAACCCTGCCCCCACTGGGCCATGTGAAACCTCTAGCCACTAAGCAGACACTGTTAGTCTGATCTTGCTCTCCAGGGGCCGGAGGTGATGACATGTTTTAATATGGCTCACTTCAACTGCATGTTGTTGCATTAGCATCCCAACCGCACAAGATATTTGTGACCTGTGGCAGGGATAGGAAGAGAGGGACGGAGACACAGCAGGAGGACACTTTTTGGGTTACGATAAGCTCTGAGATGGAGCTCGGTGATTGGGTCACTTGGAAAATAATCGTTTGGTGTTCGGCGATATTGTGTGCAAGTGTGCACTAGCTGGGCTCCCACTTCTTTTCAGAGTCAGCTCAGTGAGGCCTGGGACTGTAGGACGGGGGTATCATGACGGCATGCATGTGTCTGTCTGTGTGAGTGCACTTGAGGACAAACACGTTTGTGTTTTCCCCTCTACATCTTTGAAATGTGGTGCAGCAGAGTCAGTGGTTTCTATCATGCACGTCTCCGCACAGCTGTGTGTGTTTGGGCGTGTCTGTGTGTTGCAGGTGTGTCACATTTTCTGTCCCATATTCAAATACGTTTAGTGAGGCGTGGAAGCAGCTTTCAGTTCCATTTGTGACATACAGAAAAACATGTCAACACTTGGCGAGCGGGGTGCACCGCTCTCACAAACGGATGCTTAAGCTTGAACTGGAACAGCATTTAAGGGAGGGTGTGTCATTGGCTGTCTTGTGTTCGGTGGAAAGGGCTGGATTACTTTATGTGAAGTCTGAGGGTGTTTGGGATCGTTGGTATTCAGTGAGGGGAGGTTCAGTTTTGATTATCCTGAATGAAATGAAGCTTTGATGTAGCGCTGAGAAAGCATTGTGGGTGTGAGCTTTTGAAAATCAGGATCTTTAAAACAATGTCACTTGGAAAGTCAAATGTAAGCTTGTTTTCTCTCTTTTCTTAGACTCCCAGTTCCTGGATAGAGGAGACGCGGGGGCGGAGAGGGGGCGGCGGTCACAAGCGTTCGGCATCATGGGGTAGTGCTGAACACCTCAGAGAGGTAAGTACTTGATGTTGGGCGCAAAATGTTGTTTGCTATTTTGAGACACAAAGTAGTCTAACTAAAAGAAAGTACACTACCAGTCAAAAGTTTTTGAACAGTAAGATTTTTCATGTTTTTTAAAGAATTCTCTTCTACTCACCAAGCCTGCATTTATTTGATCCAAAATACAGCAAAAGCAGTAATATTGTAAAATAGGTTTACAATATATATCTATATATATATATATAAGTTAATAGAATGTCTAAAGTGGACTATCGAAATAAAGTGTAACCAAAAACACTTACACTGACAAGCTACGCAATATCGCATTCATAATCGAATGCGACTCATCTGCGATTGTGAACGCGATATAGCAGTGATCTATGGCTCTGTGTATTAAATACCGCTCCATCTGAAAGCACGTGATGGAGATTTACTCT
>NW_015649593.1:262003-262286 GCF_001515625.1 Sinocyclocheilus rhinocerous
GAATTCAACGGGTCATCTTGTTAATGCTATAAATTAATTACAACAATTAAAGAAAATTTCATCATGAACAACATTATAACATTATACCACAGAAATTCCAAAATGACATTTCCCTTACATTCAACTTCCAAACGTGCATTCATATTTGCCATGTTATATTAATTTAGTTGACTAGTGCTATACGCTGTATTAACAAAAACATTAATGGCATACATAAAAACACTTACACTGACAAGCTACGCAATATCGCATTCATAATCGAATGTGACTCATCTGCGATTAT
>NW_015649593.1:262452-281899 GCF_001515625.1 Sinocyclocheilus rhinocerous
AGTGCGTGGAATGGTGCGCTGTGATTGGTTGAGTGGATATATCGCATTCTGCAGAAAAGGGAGACTGGTGTTTGTCGCGGTTTGGAAAAAAAGGGAGAAAACATGACAGATTAACTTGGCGGATAACGCATTTTGCGTCAAATTAAAAATGGACTTTTCAATACCGACCAGATATAATACTGATTTTGGCGGAAACTCAGTTTTTAAAAAAAAATGGCGTTTATCGTGTTTTGGAACCAAACTCTTCATATATATATATATATATATATACATACATACATACGTACGTACGTACAGTATGTATGTATGTACGTATGTACAGTATGTACAGTATGTATGTACATATGTACAGTATGTATGTATGTATGTACAGTATGTATGTATGTACGTATGTACAGTATGTACAGTATGTATGTACATATGTACAGTATGTATGTATGTATGTACAGTATGTATGTACGTATGTATGTATGTATGTATGCATGCATGCATGCATGCATGTAATTTATTCCTGTGATGGCAAAGCTGAATTTTCTGCATCATTACTCTTTTTGTGGAAATCAGGATTATTTGCAAATTATCTGAAAAGAAAGTTTGAAAGAACTGCATTTATTTGAAATAGAGATCTTTTATAACTTTAGAAATATCTTCAGTGTCACTATTGATCAATTAAAAAGGGAGGTCTAATGCTAATTCATGCTTTTTGAGTTATTTACACTTTTAAAGAGTTAGATTCTCATGCTAAACATGGCCAAAGTTTCAAAAAACGTCAACTACACTCCTTAAGGATTCGTATAAGTTTCGGAAAGTTTTTTTTCGAGCATGGCCCTTCATGACGTCATGAAGGGTGGAATTCCTTGTATGGGCAATTCTCCCAGAAGAGCGAGCACATCAACCAGAGCGAGAGCAAGAGCGCGCCCGTCAACGTGCTTCATTCTGGTTACGGAAGACGGCGGCAGCACGACACAGGACTTGCTCGAGAAGAATGTCTCCAAAGAAGTGTGTTTATGGTTGTGAGGGAAAGATAACCTTGTTCAGCTTCCTAAAGAACCCAGCGTTACGTGAACAGTGGATGAAGATGGAGCAGTCCCAGCGATAAAAGATTCCGTTCATGAGTCAGTTTTTTTGCTGCGCCCATGGCACGCCTCCATGAGCTCAGCTGTTTTCAGAGAGAAGCGTAAAGCTGTATCTGTCTTTTATAAATCTGATAAAACTAAAGATTCTTTGGAGATATGAAGGATGCAGTACTACTCTATAGGTACTCAAGATTAACATGAGATTGGCAGAAACTGTGTGTTATGTCCCCTTTAATGTGTCTTTTTTGAAAAATAAATTAATTTAAATAAAAATTCATTTCTTTCAAAAAAATCTAAAATATTTGAACAGTAGTGTACCATTATGTGATATAAAATTATTTAAATTACTGATAAAGGAATATTGGTATATTGGAATATTGGAACATCACCCACCATTGCTTAGAAAAATAATATCAACTTAAAATAATAAACTATTATTATTTAGACCCATTATTCAAATTATTCTGGGCCACTCTGTCCCATCCATTTTTAGGAACCATTCTGTGCCGATTTTCATACTAAACTCGTTTTACTTCTGTGGTACCATAGCTGCTATTTACAAGTGCATCCACAGAGAATACTCTACTTTTGAACAGAAGGTATAACCTTTATTATAGGTCAGCATAAAGGGCATAGCAGTTAGGTTTCACCTCTCCTCTGCACCTTATAAGTTTACATCTGATACTACAACTCTCATATTTCTCTCCTTCAGGTCGCTAAACTTCGACAGTCCTTACAGAAACGCTCCAGACATGCACCTCCTGCCATGGACTGTGACCAGACACACCAACACATACACAACAGCCAAACACACTCGCCTGGAAGTACACAGGTAAACAAGAATGTATACACAAACCACAAACCTAAACAATGTATGAATGTATTTTGACCAGCTTGTTATTTTACAGTAGTGACACTCGGGGACATCAAGAGAAAGGTTGGGGGGCATTTATAAAGGTTGTGCTTGTATATGAGCAGTGATTAGGAGCTAAGCCTCTCAGGTTGGCCCACATCTCACTAGCAACAGAGATTTAAAAACAGAGCAGCTTTACTTAGATGGTGTCAGTGAGCTACAGCCATTGATATGGTGAAAACACACAGCTGGTTATGTGGCAGTGGCTCTCTTTGTACAGTAGTATATTTAGAGGTGACAATATGCATAAATCTACTTGCATTGAATGCTATGCATGTTTATTATAATACATAAAAGTATAAACATACAGGTTAATCTCATGTGTTCAGGTTACATTTAACTGCAAAATACACACACACACACACACACACACACACACAAAGAGACCTATAACCCAATTAGTGTACAAGTATAAGCTTGAAGAAAACAAACAAACAAACAAAGACACACACATCAGATATATATAGTATCTCTGATAGTCGTGTGTGTGTGTGTGTGTGCGCAGACGATGCCTCTGATTCCACTGAGCCGATTGGCCCCCAGACTGAGACGCAGTGTTGAAGGACTGAACCTGGAGCTGGAGGGAGTCTTTGTGTCTGAAACGGCAAAGGAACAGCACAAAGTCAGTGTGTATTTGTTTGTATGCGTGTTTCTGATGTACACTTTCAGTCTCACAATCATCTGAAACCCGTGTGATTTTGTGTGCGTTTAGATTCTCGACGTACCAGATGGTCACAGAGCCCCCGTCCCAGCTCAAAGGTACAGCAGCGCTTCACAGAGTGACCCTTCTCCTGCCCAGCTGTCCCCCTCACACTCTCCCTGCACCATCACAGACACCGGTCAGTATATGTATAAACATAGAAACAGACTTTATAAAGTCTATATTTCATGTTCCATGTCAAATTGAGAGACAAGACAGCCAAAGATGGATGTGCTCAGAGTCTAACGGTTAAAAAATAGCACAAACTGAACTCGCTCTTAGGTACATCATTCATATTTTATCAACACATGAGAGGAAGGTCTGTGTGAAACTGTTAATTGTGTAATATGCTTTTGGCTGATGACTGTCGTTATTGGGCTATGTGTGTTGTGTTTAGATATGGTTGTGTGCGGGCCGCTCTGTCTGCCTTCCTCCCCTCCCCTATGTATTTCGGAGCCACCATCTTCTTCTCCTCGTCCCAACAAGACGTACGTCTTTCAGAGAGAACCTCCAGAGGGCTGCGAGAGAGTACGTGTGTCTGAGGAGGCCATGTAAGTTTAGCACAAACACAAACCGCTGCATGTGTTAGGAAATACACATAAAACTGTAACACTTTATGGACCAATTCTCACTACTAACTAGTTGCTTATTAGCATGCATTTTACTACCTTATTGGCTGTTTATTAGTACTTATAAAAGCACATATCAATGCCGTATTCTGCATGACCATATTTTAGATCCCTTAATCCACGCCATACCTAAACTTAACCAACTAGTTTAGGAGTTTTTTGAGGCAAAAGCCATAGTTAATATAGTGAGACTTGGTCTCCAAAAGTGTGAGCTATAAAACATATTAAATAGGGATGTCAGCACATTAATATAGTCTTATTAATAGTGATAAGAAAATAATACAAGACTATTCTATATTCTTGTCTGCCACAATAATATAATTTACATAAGGCCTCTTCTCAGCAAATATTGATAATTTGAAAAGATTATTCAGTTGACATTCATCTAATTAATCTGCATATCATGAAGTTAATTTAAATGAGTTATTTCATCAACCAATCTCTACTTTTTTAGCATTCCCTGTCATGTAAATGCCCTGCAACCTTAAAAAAATTTTTTTATTAAATAAATAAGAATGATCTTATATTTTTCTTTTCATTGTCTGTATTCTCTCGGTTGTATATCAGTGTAGTATAAGCTGTTTTCAGCAGTGGTTAGTACAGGCCATGGGTGACTTGTTGGACTTCCAAAAATGGCATGGAAGCCTATTTAGCAGGAGTTTTGTTTGGAGCAACAGTCTTTATGATTATGACTGCATACACAAAGCATGGCAAGACTTCATCAGCGAAGATGAAAAGCAGTCGAAAACCGAAAGTGAATGATAGGGACTGTCAAACACTAAGAAGGATATTTTCATGACAGTTAAAGGGGTCATATGATGTTGCTAAAAAGAACATTATTTTGTGTATTCGGTGTAATGAAATGTGTTTATGCGGTTTAAGGTTCAAAAAACACATTATTTTCCACATACTGTACATTATTGTTTCTCCTCTATGCCCCGCCTTTCTGAAACACGTCTGGCCCAAAACATCATATAAAAAAGATCATTGTTAATAAAACAAAATGCAGTATGACAACATGCATTATTTAAAAAATGATTTATTATTGATATACTATTATAATGATATACTATTATGACTTGAATACTAACATATGCAGTTAATTTCATTGAATCATCAATCAATCTAAATTCTTTTCAGCCTTCTCTGTCTTGGAAATGCTCCTCTTCAGCCTTCATGTCCTGACCCTAACAAGGTGAATTTCACACCTCACGGTGGCTCCGCCTTCTGTCCTGTCAGTCTCCTCAAGCCCCTCCTCCCTTCAATGGACCTGTTATTTCGTGGCCTGTCTGTTTCACCCGTCACTGGCTGTTCGGCTCAAAGTGCTGCCCCCTGCCAGACACCGGGACATGCTGTGGGTGGTTATTTGAGCGGCACCCTCCCAGACCCTACCACCACCTCTCTGTGAATGGAGGACATTCATGACGAGAAAAGAAAAACTAAAGATTGTTATGCCTTTGTCCCATCTCATCGGCGACTTTGACATTAAAGCGTCTCAAAGAGAAGAAACTGCTCATGCCATCCACGCGGTATCTGATTTGTTTTGATCGGCACAGAGAGGGGGAAAAAATCATGAGGGGAGAACAAAACTATGGTGGACTCTCTCCAATGTGATTTGTCTGTGACCTTTTGACCTCAGGACACTCCACTTGGCACTTGTGATCATTTCGTTTCACGTTATAGCATTTAACTATTGCTATATTTGTTCTAATTTCTATAAAACAATACTGATGACTATTCTTCTATATCTTTAGCTCTGTCAGAAGAGTCATTCTGAACATTCACTATCATATATCAGACAGATTATAAAACATATGTGCTATAAGCCTGACCCACTGCATGATGGTTTTACAGAGCGTGGATCAATCAGAAACACGTGTTTCTTAATTCAGTATTTACAGACACGGGTCTTTACTGCATGCTGGACTTTTTTACCAACACAAAAGAGGCAGTAATAGACCAGAGAGTCTCTCATCAGCTGTTCATTATAGTGGCATTTCATTTGAACGGCTGACCAAGGTTTTGAAGGCTGGGTTTGTTTTGAATACTCTCAGCATGTCTGTTTAGTAGTTCAGAATATATACATTTAGACATCATTAAGCAGTAGGTGTTTAATAAATGTCTCCAAATGTTCAGTGAAGAGCAATTATTCATAAAGTCATCTTACAGAGCTTGTCAAAAAAATGTCCCGATCATATTTCACCACCAATCAAATGAAAAAAAGAAAGAATACATTTGTATTAAGATTTTTTTTTTCATTGTGTCATAATAGTAGGACGAGTAAGCGCATATTGTTACTGTATTAAAGTTAAAAAGTAAAGAAAGATTTGTATATATATATATATGTATGAAATAGGTACTAAGATAGACTTGATTCTTTTTCTATTTTATCTTTTGAGTTTGGATTGAAATATGATGGGGATATTTTCTCAATAGGTTTTGTGAGATTCACCGGTCCAGAGAAACTGTTTACAGTTGTAATTTAATAAGGGAAAGGCAGAGGCCATTATTGCTTGTTTATTCTGAGGTCTTCATGTGTTGTGGGCCGCTGACATTTAAATTTGGTGTAAGACAAGAATACCGACGGGACCCCATTAAGGGTTTATTTCGCTACGCACTTGATAAGTCTGCTGTATGTTTTACTGAATTTCACTTCAGACTTGACTACTAATCTTACCCACAGTGGTCATATTGTTCAGTTCATTTGAGCACCAAGCTGTTATACAAACACTCTACATAAGACACAAGCAAGTTTGCTGCATTCAGCTACAATATGTGCATATCATACAGAACGAGACTTCCAGCAAATTATTGTTTGCTGACATTTAAAGCACTGTTATTATCCCATATGTTTGCATGGATCTTGGCATCATCCATTCAGTTTTTTAAGTTCTCACTTGTTGCCTTGTTCTGTAAGGGTGCTGTTTTAATTACATTGTTCTCAGATTCTTTTTCTTGAGTACAGTTATTGTACACCAAACCTGTTTTATCCTATATATTGTACATTTATGTTACTCAATTTTGGCTGCCATAAATGAGAAGCGCAGAGAATTAAGAGTGTGGTCGCTGTTCTGTATATCAGCTTAATAATTATGCATTCTTAAGCATAAGTATCTATCTATCTATCTATCTATCTATCTGTCTGTCTATACATACATACATATTACAATGAAATATACATTTATATGTGTCCATTTAAATTGAACACTTGGAATTCTAGAATATTTGCATGAACGAGAGACGTACACGTGATGCTTGCGGAGGAACTCTATGCCCCGCCCTCTTAAAGATTCCAGCCCTGTGATTCGCTGCATGTCGTGAGCTTTTGCCTATTTGGACCAATCCAAGTAATACACATACCGCTACGTAAAAATCCTACCTGCTTATTAAGAAAGGCCCCACATATTTGTTTACAGGGACTTGTATCTAATGCCCAAATAAAGTTAAAGCCGCATGCTGTCGGTATAATGGACAAAAACATAGATTGAGCCGAAAACTTGAGCTGGGAGGGAAGTCAACGCGATTTAGCAAATAAAGACATGCCCGTGGCGTAAAACTGTATTTTAAATCTGTCTTCGTTACAGGCATATCCGCAGAGTAGCTGGAGTTCCTCGGGTCCTTCTCCTCTAGTGTCATTTGACGCGTCAAACGAAAACATTTATTAGAGGATGCCCTAGCAGTAGTTATCATCTGCTGTTACTAAATGTCAGAAACAGACCGTTAACTCAGCATCTCGAGTACAGAATTACTTAGACCTTTGAGGCTTCCTCGCAATATCCGGAAACAAAAGACGCAGTTTTACCTGCATTCGCTTACACCTCATTTTCAGGATGCGGCTAACGTTATTTGGACACAGTTAGCGCGCGGTTCATTTACATGATTGATCTGTAAATACAATAAAACACAAATAAACGTAGGGTAATAAGAGCGGACGTGGCTTTAACACTATAGATGTAACACCAGAGGAAGGAGAGCCTCGTCATCAGAACAGAGAATCTAGAGTCGCGTCATCATTTCCGGGCTACCGATCGCCGGTAGAGTGGATCGGGACGCAGGAGCGCGGGGTACGGGGAGCGGAGCGGTGTCCGTGTCCATACCGAGACTGCTGGACGATAGCATGGCCGCCGGGAAGGCAGCGAGCAAACCGTCTCTCTGGCAGAACGAACGGCTCCGGTTCATCGTCTGTTTCTGCGGGGTGTTCGTGTGTTACTTTTACTATGGGATACTGCAGGAGACAATGTGAGTACCTAGATTTAACGAGATATTGCATTTCTATATATATTTTTTTTTTCATTTGAGTTACACTCCTCAGTTACTATTATCGCCATAAATTACTCTCTGCCTATGTGGTTGCAACAGTAAGTAGAGAGAGAGAGAGAGAGAGGAAACGTCCCTTTAGCCTCTCTGCATTCTGTCCAGTAAATGAAGTGTACTATGGTAAAGATGTGCAGTCTTACAGCTCACTTGTCAGTCTCTTTCAGAGATAGAGCACTGTTTTATCACACACTGTTGTTTTATTGTTCTCTATAAATGGCAAGCTGCTTTAGCATGTATTCCTTTAAACCAGTGGTTCTCAGCCTTTCGGTTCATCGTCTGTTTCTGCGGGGTGTTCGTGTGTTACTTTTACTATGGGATACTGCAGGAGACAATGTGAGTACCTAGATTTATTTAACGAGATATTGCATTTCTATATATATATATTTTTTTCATTTGAGTTACACTCCTCAGTTGCTATTATCGCCATAAATTACTCTCTGCCTATGTGGTTGCAACAGTAAGTAGAGAGAGAGAGAGGAAACGTCCCTTTAGCCTCTCTGCATTCTGTCCAGTAAATGAAGTGTACTATGGTAAAGATGTGCAGTCTTACAGCTCACTTGTCAGTCTCTTTCAGAGATAGAGCACTGTTTTATCACACACTGTTGTTTTATTGTTCTCTATAAATGGCAAGCTGCTTTAGCATGTATTCCTTTAAACCAGTGGTTCTCAGCCTTTTTGACTACAAAGCCCCTCTTTGTTTAGAAATATATTTGCAAAATAAGCCCCTTCTGAGCTGATATGTACCTCTGGTGCTTTTATTGTAAAAAAAGAAACACAAATATATTGTCAGTGAAATGTTTACATATTTATATTAGTGTTTTTTGCGATTATATTCATATAAATAACTTGTAAAAAATCAAGACGTATTTGGGCCCCCTGGTAAAGAACCACTGCTTTAAACTAGCTAGTATCTACTAGCATAATATAATGTAATATAGTATTAGTGTAGTTACTAGTAAGTTATCAAGGAGTCTCTATTGCAATTTTGTTAGTAACTCTTCATTAGATACCAGTCAGAAGTTCCCCAAAGAATTCATTTAGTATGTTCTCCAGTTGTTGCTGGAACCTTTACTGATTTTACTAGTAATTATTCATTAGTCACTAGTGCTTGTATGAATATTTAGACTGCCGTATCGATCCCAGTTGTTAGGTACTAGTAACATTTATTATCTTACTCGTTACAGCTTTTTTATTTGTAATATGTGACCATGGACCACAAAACCAGTCATAAGGGTCAATTTTTCGAAATTGGGATTTATACATCATCTGAAAGCTAAATAAATAAGCTTTCCATTGATGTATGGTTTGTTAGGATAGGACAATATTTGTCAGAGATACAACTATTTGAAAATCTAGAATCTGAGGGTGCAAAAAAAAAAATATATATATATTGAGAAATTCGCCTTTAAAGTTGTCCAAATTAAGTTCTTAGCAATGCATATTACTAATCAAAAATTAAGTTTTAATATATTTACGGTAGGAAATTTACAAAATATCTTCATGGAACATGATGTTTACTTAATATCCTAATGATTTTTGGCATAAAAGAAAAATCAATAATTTTGACCCATACAATGTATTTTTGGCTATTGCTACAAATATCCCCCAGCGACTTAAGACTGGTTTTGTGCTCCAGGGTCACATATGTGAGAATGACTACATTAGAGTTCAATTGAAAATCTTAATAGTAAGTTAATTTAAAATATTACTACAAGTATCTAGAATGACACAGTAGTGTTTAATAAATATGCAACCGGTGTCTATTCAGCTAGTACTAGAACAACTGGACTTTGTTATATTTAGAAGAACTAAGAGGAAACTACAGAATAAGTACTAGTAAGTGATGATTTTTAAAACAAAATTGGAATATATTGGAAATATATATTAGTTAGAACTTAGAAGTGAATAGTTATCTGAACCACAGATATCATAGCCAAGACGATGTCAGCAAACAAGTTTCAGGTCAGGAGGTTTTTCTTTGTGTGTCTTTAAGTAACACCACCCAGCACAATGTCTTTTTCCTTTTGAAATCTGGGGATAGTTTGTCTCACATGAGCAAGCAGTGATTTTCTTTTCAGATTATATTGCCATGTTTTTAAACTCTAGACACACCGTTTTCTTTCAGCATCAAATATTTTTTATCAAGCGCTTAAATTAGTCGCTGCTGTAAACAACAATTTCTTCCCCAGCCACTGTTGGTTATTTTAACCTCCAGTGATTATTAAGTCTCCTTGTTCCACACCGCTGTTCCCTTCAGTCCCACAATTCAATGCCTCTGTATTCTGTTTCATCCAGCACACGAGGAGACTACAGTCACGCGGGGAAGACGGAGAAGTTTCGTTATGCCACCACACTAGTCTTCATCCAGTGTGTCATCAATGCCGCTTTCGCCAGACTCTGTGAGTCAAACCTGCAGATGTTCTGATTGCATGTGTGGAGATCATGTGTGTCGTAGTGATTGGGTGGCAACATGTTATAGCACCACTTTTTGTTGCTGCAGGTGTTTAAAATCTGAATTACAAGTAACTTTGCTTGCTCTCTATTTTGTGTTTGTAGTGATTCTGGTTTTTGAGAGCTCAAAGCAGGACCACACGAGAAGCTGGCTGTATGGCATGTGCTCTCTGTCTTACCTGGGCGCTATGGTGTCCAGTAACTCGGCCCTGCAGTATGTCAACTACCCCACACAGGTCTGCACAGCTCTCTACTTGCGTGTCTCTAGCTGTGTCTCATTTAGAAGGCTGCGCCCTCCGGAGGTCGCATTCGAAGGCTGCATACGTCGTCGAGGCTGTCTCATTTCAGAAAAGCAAGTAGGACACCCCGAATGCGACCTTCGAATGCGACCTTCTTTCACAGGAATTCGGAGGATACATGAGGTGTGTCCTTCGCTGCTACAGATAACCCACAATTCTTTGCGTCGCCGTAAACAACCTGCACTGTGAATTAACATGAACTAACAATGAACAACTGTATTTTCATTAACTAATATGAACAAAGATTAATAAATACTGTGATAAATATATTGTTCATGTTAGTTAATACATTAACTAATGGAACCTCATTGTAAAGTGTTACCGAAATACTTTTAATCAGCAAGGATGCATTAAACTGATCATAAGTGACCGTGAAGACATTTATAATCTTACAAACAATTTCTCTCAAATAAATGCTAAGCATTGATGATGATAATAATAAGAAATGATTCTTGAGCAGCAAATCAGCATATTAGAGTGATTTCTGAAGGATCATGTGACGTTGAAGACTTTAGTAAACAGCTTTGCCATCACAGGAATAAATAGCATTTTAAAATCAAATAGAAAAGTTATTTTTTAAAATTGTAATAATATTTCAGTATTTCACAATATTATATTTTTACTGTATTTTTGATCAAATAAATGCAGCCTTGGTGAACATAAGAGACTTATTAAAAAAAAAAAACCATAAAATATTACTGACCCCAAATGTTTGAATGCTAAAGAGTGGGCCCAGAATTTTTGGACCCTTATTAAGTGTTATTTGGACACACACACACACACACATTTCAGAGCAAATGTATACATATTTAGATATCATTTTTAGTACCCAGCATTATTTCCTCCTAGTTTTTATATTCAAGCAGCACTATGTACCTTTTTCTGTGTTAAAAATTTGCAAAATGTATATAATGAGCGAGTACATCATGAATTCATCTTCCAAACCGCGTTTGTCTTATTCCGAATCACTACGGTACACTTATAATAAGTACTTATATTTGGACTATTGTAGGCTGGTCGGGTCGTCACCGCTGCGGAGTAACACATACCTGCGTGAATCGCCATAGACAAACTTGGAGAAGTAGCTCCGGTTGGAATGTTCTTCCGCGGGATGTGTGCAGTTCTGTTTATTAACCGCTAGAGCGCCAAAAGTTAGCTACATAGTGCTGCTTCAAGTGGTTGTCTTCATGGTTTTGAAACAGTATACTGGTTTTCCTCCAGCAGGGGGAGCTCTGGCTGTATGGTTAGTGTTGCTGTTGTTATTATTTCAGGCCTGACAGAAGCAACCCCGCTGATCTCCAGCAGCTGTTCAGTCTGTCTGCCTCAGCTCTGAAAGGCATCTGTTCCTCACTTTTCATCTTTAATCCCATCACACACATGCAGCAAACTTCCTTCCTTCCAAACCTCTCATTATGAAACCAGAGCCGTCCTGTGGCGCTCTCTGAAGTTATCAGAAATAATGAATAGTTTTTGTAAAGTTTCTCTTTTAACTATGCAAATGCGAAATAATACAGAGTCCAAAATGAACACTCGCCAAGCCCAAATGTGAGTAAAAACCGTCTTTGGCCAGTAAAGTTACTTGCCAACCTCATTAAGGCAAACACTTTTGAATGAGAAACTAACATATGCAAACCATCTACTAAGAAAGTTATCTCTCGCGCTTTCTTTCTGCATAGCTGTGCTTTGGACAGGAGAGGTGTGGGAGTTTTTGTCATTTGCTGACCGCTATCCTGGCATCATCTATAATATCCTTCTGTTCGGTATCACTAGCGCTCTTGGACAGGTAGGTTTGTTGTTTGAATAAAAACCGAACAGCTTCATCATTCATTATGACACCACCGCCTTAATGAGAATGAGGTGATAATGCAGGGTTTTATTCTCTGCATCTTTCTTCACTTAGACTTTCATCTTCATGACTGTGGTGTATTTTGGGCCGCTCACCTGTTCCATCATCACAACGACACGGAAGTTCTTCACCATCCTGGGGTCTGTGCTGCTGTTTGGAAACATCATCAGCCCTATGCAGTGGTTTGGTACCATCCTCATCTTCCTCGGTGAGTGATCTGTTCTCAAAACTATATTATTTATATTGTAATACATTACACACACACACACACTATGATTCAAAAAGAAGTCTCTTGTGCTCACCAAGTCTGCATCAAAAATAATAAGATTGTGAAATATTATTACAAATTAAAATAAAATGACTGCTTTCTATTTGAATGTATTTTAAAATGTAATTTATTCCTGTGATGCAAAGCTGAATTTTCAGTTTCCAGTCTTCAGTGTCACATGATCCTTTAGAAATCATTCTAATATGTTATTACACACACACACACACACTATGATTCAAAAAGAAGTCTCTTGTGCTCACCAAGTCTGCATCAAAAATACAGTAAAAACAATAAGATTGTGAAATATTATTACAAATTAAAATAAAATGACTGCTTTCTATTTGAATGTATTTTAAAATGTAATTTATTCCTGTGATGCAAAGCTGAATTTTCAGTTTCCAGTCTTCAGTGTCACATGATCCTTTAGAAATCATTCTAATATGTTTATTTGCTGCTCAAGAAATATTTCTTATTATTATCAGTGTTGAAAACAGTTGTGCTGCTTAATATTTTTGTGGAAACCATAATTTTTTTTAGGATTCTTTGATGAATAGAATGTTCAAAAGAACAGTGTTTATTTAAAAAAATTAAATTTTGTATCATTACAGATGTCTTAACTATCATCACTTGATAAATTTAATGCGTCCTTTCTGAATAAAAGTATTCATTTCTTAAAAAAAAAAAAAAAAATCTTACTGACCCCAAACATTTGAGCGGTAGTATAAATTAACAATATAAATTATAGATTTTAGTTAACTTAAAAAATAAATACAATTAAAGAAGTTCATTCATAGGTACAATTTATATTTGTTTGCAAACTTCATTTGCAGCGTTTGAGCATAATATTTTTGATTAAAAAAGTTAATTAGAAAAGACACATTCAGTGATGTATGTCCTGGTCGTGTACTTCTGAGCTTGTTAAAGTTTTATAGTTCTATATTGTGCAGTACTAATAATCAGTCCAGAGCTGTATGACCATAGTGAACAGATATATAATAAGCTCAACCATGATTGTGCTCTGTCTTTCAGGCCTTGGACTGGATGCCAAATTTGGAAAGTCTCCTAAGAAGACGACATACTGAAGACTGGAACCCTGTGTGTGTGTGTGTGCATGCATGCCTGCGTTTGAACCCCTGAAACAAACAGACATTTATTCTAAAAACTTTACCACACTAACTCCATCATTGGTATACTTAAGAGATGACGTTTTAGAACTCAAAATATTGTTATGCTGATGTTCTGAACAATTAATTATGGGATATATTTGCCCATCATCTTGCAAAATGGTATCCATGGTAACCGAGGGACAGTGCAAATGTGTGTCTGTACCTAATCATAATCTGCCATGCTCATATGGCGAAATCAGAAAAATAAAGGTTGGATAAAGATCCAATTTAAAACTGTAGTCTATAAAATGTAGACACACCACAGTTGATTGTACTTCCTTGAAGACTCCCTCCAGCAAGGCAACCACTGAATTTTTTTAACTACCCCAATTTAAACTTTTGACACATTTCTATATATACCTCCTAGACATTTGAGAAGTACAGTGAGTTCAGACAGCTGTGGTCTGCCTTAATTGTAGTCTTAATTTAGGCAGTAAATTAAACATCTCATCAGGAAGTGTGTGTGGTGTTTACTTTGTGTATGTAATGCACAAACACCTGTATAGATGAATTATTTGTCAAAACATGGCTTTTTCATACCAGATGTCATATTTATATTCATGTCTCATGTGTCTTGTTTGAAGTCAGCAAAGCAAATGTTTAGAAAGTTGACATATTTATATATATATATATCATCTGCATTATACTACTATCCTTATGTCAGAATAAAAATTGAATTTTATAGATTAATTCTACTCTACATCTTTATGGAACGATCTGTTTGGAATCATAACACGTGTTTAAATAAAAGGGAAACTCGATCATGTTTCTAGAAGATGCTGTTGACCAGCTGTCATCGGGGAACGTCTGCCAAAAACGCTGTTCATGTCTGCCTGCATCATATTCTCATATTCTCGCTCGGTTTGGGGAGAGAAAAACAACCAAATGACATTAAACACACACCCTGAACATGAATGGGTTTGTGGAGTGTCTGTTAAGGCGCTTTCCAAACACTGCTTCCTGAAGCTTCGACACCTTTGCGAATCATCTCTAATCAATCTATATGAATCCATGAACCAGTGGTTTTAATGATTTCTGAACAGTTTTATTCATTCATTTTAATGACACGTTTTTGTATAATTAAAAGGAAGAGTTGTAGCTATCAGTACCTTATTAGCTTAATTAGCCAAGCTCTCCCATAAAACAAACAAAACAAGTCCTACAAATTAATAAAATAACACGCATTATAAAGACACTTCATATTTAATGGTATTAGATGATTTGGTAATTGCATTTAATAGATTCAACTTTCAATTAAATATTTGCAATCGGTTTTGTAATTGGTGTTTTACACACGTTTGAGCAGATTTGTTTTTGTTGTATTTCTGACCAGCAGGCGTCACCAGCGTGTAGCGTTTCGAGCGCTTCGAAAACGTGAATCATTTTGCGAAGCAATTGGTTCAACTGATTCAAAGTCTCGAAAAGCTTTGTTTCTCCTATCACTATTTGAACGCTTGTTGCAGTAGGTGGTACAAAATTACAGAGCCCCGCAAGTGATATTCGTACAAAAGTATCTTGACCACGAATTAAGAATTCCCCACGACTTTTTAATGAAGAAAACGCGGTATTAGTAGTACGTGGCCACGATATAACTTAAACGAGGGAAGGGAACGAATTCTTAACATCAGTGCCGTAGAAGATAATGTATTGGCCTGTCGTGTATTGGCTTGAATGGATTGAACAACAGAAGATGCCGTTGAATTGGATGAAAGGTAGGCTACCTGACGAGAATCAGCCCTCCACCTTCTCATAATCGTGATCGCAATAGAGAACAGTCGCCGTTTGCTTAACAGGAACTCGTGAGGAAAGGTTAATGTGCAATTCAAAGCAGAAAATGAAATTGGAGGGAAACAAACACGGCCGGATGTCAGGAAGGCAATCTGATTAAAAGAGCCAGCAGAGGAGAACTGGCAGCGCAGCTAAACTACATTTCCACACTCACCGTTTGAACAAGCTGCCCTGAGGCTGTCCTGGCTAAAACGACGATGAAGAGCTTTTCTCTACCTCTCTGTTACTATAATCTTATGCTCATTTTTAAGCTGAGCGCTTTTAAGATATGTAAGTGGAATTTTAAGGTGGTTTTGTTAACACATGGAATGAATATAAAGAAGCAAATGCAGGATGATAGAGGCTCTGAAAGTTGAGGAAGTTCAGAGTAAGGTTCAGAAATCTGTGACCCAAAACAATGTTGTATACACAATGTATACATTTGTTAAAATAAATATATACATTATACTTTATATATATATATATATATGTATATATATGTATAAGGGGGGGGGGCGGTAAAAAAAGCTTTTTTTGTAAAAGACCTTTTTAAAAAATAGTCAGATTCCAAAAATTAAGTACTTGTAATTAGGTTAAATTACATTTTAAAATACTTGGCATCAGCTTTTTTATTAATTACATGGTTACATATTATTCACACAAATTTTTCATAATTTATTGATTCTCCCTAATTCCTCTTTTTCATTGTTTAAATGTTACTTTCTAAAATAGCCTGCCGCTTATATACATTCAGAAAGTCTTCCAGTTTTGTGGATATTCACACAAAGACCAGTCGTCAGGTGGCTGTAATTACACACACAATTGAGAGGCCACAGCATTTGACCACTGGATTTACAAAAATCAGTTTAATTTAACAAGTGTTTTCCCAACATTTCAACATTTCATCAACTACTGATGAACACATCAATATTTATTTGAATTATCACTCAGTAGGTTATTTAACCATGTATTACTAGGCCATGTCTTTTGAAGGTTTTTTTTTTCTTTCAAACACATTCAAATGCACAAATTCACATTATTTCTTTTTTACATGTAATGTAGGGATTCTCTCTTTTTTTTTTTTTTGTCAGCCGAATCTCTTTTACCTAATATATTTATTTGAAGTCCCCCCTGAGATTTTAAGATAATAAGATAATAATTAAGTAACATATTTGCATATTCACGGTTCTCTGACATTGGTTAATGGTCACATGACATTTTAGTAAGAGTTTTATTTTGATTGTTGTTATTTTAAAATGATTTATTTTAATTTTACATTTTTATGATTTAATTATTAGCTTTTCATTAAACTCGTGAACCCCCTGCAGTTCCTTCACGAACCCCAGTTGACATAATGTAATGTTTAGTGCACTTCATTATGTTAATAACAAGAAATGTAATATATTTTATTTTTCTTGCATTTTTATATCAATATGGTACGAGATTATCCTATTTAAATCAATGTGATAAACAAGGTAGGTCAAAAGTAATCTAAAAGTAATCAAAAAGTAGTCTGATTATATCACCTGAAATGTGTAATGTAATGGATTACGTTACTAACAACATTTTTTGTAATGTAATTTGGAATCAGTAACGGATTAGAATTTTCATGTAATCTACCCATCTCTCTCTCTCTATGTGTGTGTGTGGGGGGACTTAAACCTGAATACACACCAACTAATGGGGACTTTTGTCACCGTGGGGACCTAAATTGAGGTCCCCATGGGTACAAAAGCTTATAAATCATACAGAATGAGTTTTTTTTTAGATTGTAAAAATGCAGTTTCCTGTGAGGGGTAGGTTTAGGTGTAGGGCGATAGAAAATACAGTTTATACAGTATAAAATCATTATGCCTATGGGGAGTCCCTACAAGGACTCTCTCTCTCTCTCTCTCTCTGTGTGTGTGTGTGTGTGTGTGAAATATGACCCAGACACGTTCTTGACAGACAGATTTTGTTAGACTGACATTTACAACAACACAACTCTTGTCCAGACATCTAAAATGACCCTTTACAAAGTGCACAGAGAACAAATGTAAACTATTTACAGAACAGATCATACAACGAGAAAAACGTGCGCGTGAGTCAAACGTGAACATGTACCTCTTGCACATTTAAAATCATATTTCTTATGAATATTGATAGAAAACACAATTTCGACCTAGAGCGACCTTGTTTCTCGCGTACTACGGTCACTCACTTCTACTGCTTACAAGCACAAGATGATCCTGCAAAGTCCTTTAATGATCTTTCTCGTCTGGGATCAGATATCTGAAATCACTCCAGATAACACTGTAGTGTCCGTGCGAACTCACAAACTGACCCTAGATCAGTTCAGCGATCAATAAGAACAAGCACAGCCCCTTCGAATGGGTATCCACAGCGCCGCCTTTACAAAATACCTCCGTATATAATTAAAATATCATTAATTTATCGGTTTTATTAGCATTTAATTAACATTTAGATTATTACACTGTAAATAAGTATTTATTCACTGAAATGAGAGAACAAACTATGTCAAAGTATAAAATAAGAAAGCAGGCAAACTCTATAAGCCCCCCGCGGACTGTGTCCTCTTCTCTCAGTGCTGGAGCGGATCTGCTAGAGCTCGCCAACGAGCCACGCTTAGTCCCTTTCTTTCTGTACGGTTTTGGGAAATTTTATATCATCTCATCAATCACGATGCTGAGCACGGTCAGCCGGCAACTCAGAAGCCACCCTGCCGTAAGTGAACGATGATTTCTGGACGATTTATCCCGTAAAAAAACGGTGGCAATAAGGCGTAGAAACGCTCCCGGCTAGCGTTAGCGTCCCCGCTGCAAAACGACAGACATGCCGCCAGTCTGGATATGTATACCTCTGAATATGAAATATTTAATCTGAAAATACGTATTGATTAAATTACACGAAATTTTAAACATGGTGATCCCCAGGCTTGGAAAATTAATGGAAGTTATTAAAATAATAAAAGTGTATGGAAATATCTGCTCTCAGTGATTTCATCGGCTAAAATCGCTCGTTTTAGTGCAATCTCAAACTTATTTAGAAATAATAGAGAACCCAGAATAAAAAAAATGCTTTGTGAAGCGAACAAAATGTTCATATTGAGTCACAACTAACAGTTACACGAATATTTCAAAGTGTCAAACCAGTCGCAACTGTCACACCAGTAACGTAAACAACACACTTTCCCCAATGTATTGCACTAGCCACATATATTTATTGCGAGGCTTGATGTAAAAAATTAGGTCAATTTTAAATATAATTTAAATTAAGTGACATTAAAACGAGTGTTATTGTATGTGCTCACTTAACACAAGGAGACCTTGTGTCACGTGACAGCACTGGCTGTCTGCAGCTCAAGGACGAGCGTGTTATAGTAAGGACAGCCAGCGAGCGCGGCCAAATACAATTTTACTTTTAAACAGCTGTAATCTTCGTATTCTTAATATTTCTTTGTTAGTTGGCCCCAAATTTTAATTTCGTGGTCTACAACTTTTGAACTTGTGAAGACTGTGAACTGAAGACATTTGCATGTGAAGTTTTGAAGGTGTGGGAAGTTTTAGGACAGGGGTAGAGCCGCAGTCCTGCAGAGTTCAGAGTTATTTAAGGCTTTTGTGTTTCATGAAGTAACATTTGTGAACAGTTTATGTAACGGTAATGTCATTCATTCATTACTGTATCAGGGCTCGCAAAATTTCAAAATCACTGGTAGCCCTTCCAGCAGTTACTCTTCAAAATTTGTAGCCCGAAAATTAATTTAACTAGCCCAAATAAAAAAGACCTTTAAAAAAAAAAAGAAAGAAAATCAGATAGGAGTTTAAATGTCAACCAAACATATTTTCAATACACAAATATCAACAAATATGAAGGAATTTTATTTCACTATTTACAGGGTATCTGCAGAATTTTTCAAAATAAATGTAAGGCAATTTATGACCTATTTTAAGAGCTGCACAAGTAAAATGAACACTGTATGAGTGGGGTTGGACAATGTCTGTGGTAACATACAGTA
>NW_015649593.1:282017-282353 GCF_001515625.1 Sinocyclocheilus rhinocerous
GATTTACCGCTGATTACAGAACCGGCTTTCTGACAAGATGCGCGTTAAATATCGCATGCGATTTATCGTGCAGCCCTACTTTAGACCATTTTTATGAAAAGGGATAAATCAAGCGTCTTAATTGTTTCGATTTTCAGAAGGCACATTAACTTCTTTCTCATTTACAACCCTGTGTTTGCTGCGTAAAAACATGAGTTGATATTTGCATTGATCTGACCATAAACAGCGAGAAAGGCTTATTGGAAATGCAAATTCATTCTCTGCCACGAGGTGGCGCTTTAGGAGCGCTGAAATATTGTGGTTTGCCCGGTAACGGCTGTACACAAAGCAGCTCCT
>NW_015649593.1:282610-293982 GCF_001515625.1 Sinocyclocheilus rhinocerous
CGTTTCTGAGGACAGTCGGTTCCCTTCAGATACATTCAAATAAAGACATCCGCACTGCAGCGCTCATATTTATTCAATGACATAATTGCCTTTTGAAGTTTAATCCAGCCGTATCGCGACTCTTGTCTTTCCGTCCCCAACTGTAAGACCTCTTGAAATTATAATTAAAACATTTCTTATACCATTTAACGCATTTAAAACTTTTTATGGCTTTAAGTTTGATACAACTCATTTTGGGAGTTTTTAAGGACCCGCGCACGGGAGATCTGTATTTAAGATAGCCCGTTGCCAGTCCACACTAACTCATCTATGCATTTACTGCAAATGAACTGCTAAAAACAGATTTTATGCACTCTTGCAGTTCACTTTGAAACACGCACCTCGTTAGACTATAAATGCACATAATTATATTGTGAGTTTTCATTTTGAATCCTGTATGCAATTCTTTATGATCTTGGATCAGGTCAATCACAACGTTGAGTCTAAATTTTTCACATGTGCGCACAGTAAGTTGGTTGCACTGTAGAGCCAATGGGATGAACATGAATAAAACTCAATGTTTTAAAAATAACATTATAACATGACCCTAGCATAAAAAAAAACCTCTTAAAAAAACCCTGTGTTTTACTCCTGTTATGACCATGTAAAGCGGGTAAACCTGCTGAACTTCACAGCTCAAACAACACATTTTTGTACTGAAGAACTATAATTTCTGCTTTTATACCCTCTGAAATTCCTTTATCTTGACCATTTTGATCTTACTTCAAACTTGATTTTGGCTTGATTTTTATGAAGTGAGGGACAGATCAAAGTTATGGTCTGTGGTAACTGATAAAACGTTTGCTTTGATTCAGAACGTTCTTTTAATGTAATGAATTTTGCGAGCCCTGTCAGTATAATCTAGATTTGTGGTTCTCAACTGGAGGTCTGTAGTATGGTTTTCGGCATTTTATTTGCTAATGTACAATAAATTATATTTTGGGTTGCCAGTTGGAATACAATAAAATTGACATTCTGAAACACAACCAGTCGTGAACCCCAATACTAGATGGTCATCAACCATGATTTCGAAGTTTATTACATCACCTATTACATTTGACTTGCTTTATAGTTGATTTTCTTTTCTTTTTTTTTTGTTCACCGCTTATCATAGTTGATCCCACTACTTATTTTCATTGGCGGTGGATGCACCATGTCTCTGACATATCTGGGTCGCATTCATTTCTGCACTCATTTGCTTCATCCACAGCTGGGACAAAAAGAACAACCCAGAGCCCTGGAATAAACTAGGGCCCAATGATCAGTACAAGGTATGATCCATGTGCGTGATCATTTAAACCGTGTTCAGGATGTATCTTGCTTCTAAGTGTATTACATTCTGATTTATTTTGTTCCATGTATTTAAAGGAATGTTCTGGGTTCCATCCAAGTTCTGTCAACAGCATCTGTGGAATTGAAAAATAATTTGGACTCGTCCTTCAGTTTGAAACAATTGCATTTACAGTAAAAGTACTTTTAATGGAAGCCTAGTGAACAAGCCACTGAAGGGCTCTTTGCTTACAAATTTTAAAGCGACCGAACATTACTGTGCCACAATAAGAACATTCAAAAGTAGGCATGAGAAAACTGAGCTTTTCAATAATGACAGAATTCAGGAATAAGTCTATTGTTTTTATGGAAAACATAAAAAAAAACTATGCAATAATAATTACTACTATTATTATTCATATTTACAATATTTTATATAAATTGTGTGTATATACATTAGCATATACAAAAATAGACTAATTAATAAAATGCTACTATAGCAATATTACTATTGTACTGTAAAATATGAATAATTTTGTGTTACAACAGTAAAATTACAATACTAATATTCATGGCTGTCTTAATTTTTGCTTTCATTCGTTAAACCATACAGATTATATTTAGGCAGAAAAACACAAGATAACGGGGTTTCTAACTGATTCTTATTACAAGATGGTTGACCTGACCTGAACTTCGAACAGATGCCAGTCCACACTAACTCATCTATGCATTTACTGCAAATGAACTGCTAAAAACAGATTTTATGCACTCTTGCAGTTCACTTTGAAACACGCACCTCGTTAGACTATAAATGCACATAATTATATTGTGAGTTTTCATTTTGAATCCTGTATGCAATTCTTTATGATCTTGGATCAGGTCAATCACAACGTTGAGTCTAAATTTTTCACATGTGCGCACAGTAAGTTGGTTGCACTGTAGAGCCAATGGGATGAACATGAATAAAACTCAATGTTTTAAAAATAACATTATAACATGACCCTAGCATAAAAAAAAACCTCTTAAAAAAACCCTGTGTTTTACTCCTGTTATGACCATGTAAAGCGGGTAAACCTGCTGAATGTATGTTTTAAACAACTTCACAGCTCAAACAACACATTTTTGTACTGAAGAACTATAATTTCTGCTTTTATACCCTCTGAAATTCCTTTATCTTGACCATTTTGATCTTACTTCAAACTTGATTTTGGCTTGATTTTTATGAAGTGAGGGACAGATCAAAGTTATGGTCTGTGGTAACTGATAAAACGTTTGCTTTGATTCAGAACGTTCTTTTAATGTAATGATAAAGCACTCTTCAAAATGTTTAGCATCCAGCATGCAAACAGCAATTTTGAGTTTGCAAGCTAACTGACCAGTGTATGTGGTGTTAGTATAGCACTTAATCCCACCATTGTTGCCGGAGCGCCTGAGGGGATCCTATTAAAAGATGTGACTGAAGGACCGTATCAGGACCTAATCTCAGATCTAAATGAGTTTAATTCATTAAGCGCTCCATAAGCTCATTTTATGTGTTCGGTTAGTTGGTACAAATCTAATCGTGCTTGTGTCTTAATGTGAATTTGATGTGGAGTCGAGTTCAAGTTCAATACTTAAACAGGCAGTGGAGTTAATGGATTTTGCAGAGTGCATGTTGTTAAACTGCTTATTTTGTATTCTCAGTTTTCTGTTTTTCTTTTTCAAGTTCTACGCAGTGAGCATGGACTACAGCAAGCTGAAGAAGGACCGTCCTGACTTCTAAACGAATCCAGGGAATCCAGATGCCCGGTGCTGGACCAAAGGTTTAAAAACAAACTAAAGAACAAGACGTCCGCACACTTTTCCTCAACAGCCCTTGTTCCTAATTTATGCAAAGAAGACTAAATTGCACAATCTTGTCTTTGCTTTCCTGGATCCCTTTTTAACATCTATGATGTCTCTTGTATATTTCTCTCAGTTCTTTGTAGTCAAAAACTATTAGTAAAGGGTTTTCTCCCACATACAGTGAAAAACCAGTTCATGTCTCATGATTATTTTGGTGTTTATATGAATGTTTCTGAGACGAAGTCTTTGTTCACACTGCACAAATCTGATTTAGTTTTCAAATCTGATTTTCACTGTTCATATTGCTATTTTGCAAAGCTAAAACATTGCCTCTGATACTTTTGCTGTTGCTTATTTTCGACTTTTTTAAATTTAAAGTAACTGTTGATAGTTAAATTTGATTCATTTTGTGATTTCTTAAAACTACATTCTTCAATTGAAACAGTTGAGGAGGGAAAAGAGAAAAAAATCTTGATTGTGTGGTTTAAGCATTTAAATTTGTATTATTTTAAAAAATATTAATTTTAGTTAATAAATATTCATACACATAAATCATCCAGTGGCTTCCTTTGAAGGTTGCTGAGGTGCCTTAGTGGGCTTTACCTGGTTGGGAAGCACAGCTGTATATGGTTGCTCTAGTATTGATGTCGGTGTCAAGAAACTTGTCTTTTTTTCTACACCTGGGAGTAGTGGTGTTGACGTGGAGAAAGTTGCCTCTGCGTATGTCTGTCATAACATCTAGGCATGTTACTAAACTCATGAGGCACATGCATCAGTTCTATGTTGATGAAACCGATTTGGGTCCGATTTCAGACTGCTGCCTTCCTGGACAAACTTGATTTATGATGGGGTGTTCATTACGATGGTAATCAACACCCCTCGTTTTTTCTGACTGCTGTCAAAACCCCGCAGCTGCACGGCAGAGCCCTCTAGCGGAAGGAAGGAAGCTGACAACGTAACTAAAACTCTTCACACACCAGTCAGAATGTATAAAAAGGGCTACGTGTGTTTATTAGCTTGGGATCGAAACGGAAAATGTGCAAGAAGAAGAGTACATGTAAGAGGAAGTCTCTGATGAGATCTATGCTGTTATACATGTTTTTCCTCTATGTGAGGGGGAAGGTGTGCGAGTGGAAAAACCTCTAGGTAATAGCCTATATTGTGAGGATGTTACTTTCGATTGATAGCCTATTTTAAGTGCATGAGGCATAGGCTAAGCTATGACTTGCCAGAGCTTCAATTTATATCATATATATTACGGACGGATATGGACTGATTCAGAAAGCTATAGAAATGCTAATTCAGAATAAATGTGACATTGTTTATTTCCACAGTGTTTTACTGATAATTTGGGAAATATGTTTAACAATACTAAGATTTTGAATTCTGTCTTTCTACATTGTTCATTTTTAACAAGGTTTACTGTTCTGTACTTTGTTTATAATTTTGAGATAGTTAATGGCTTCAGGAAATGTGTCTTAGTAGCCTATTTGGGGAAAATGTAAAAGGTGTATACATTTCAAATCTATCAAACGAAACTATTTCATTTTATAAGAAACCCAGTTTTGTTATTTTGGGATGTATGTTTATTTCACACTCGTTGACTGCCATTGAAGTCCGGGATCAGTGGCGTTATACAGTGAGGCGGTGGAGGAGAATATAATATATATATAGGCCCTATTTCTTCCGCCGTCACACCAGCCTAATCTGAAATAGTGTAACTTTAGTTTCAAATGCAAGCCTTGCATTTGACTTGCTTATACAGTATGTTCTTATAAATCCGGTCCCCGGAATGGAACAAGCTGCTTTTAGCTGTTTCTTCTTCAGTAATACCATTTTTCCCCCATTCTTGATGACTTTGGTAAATGTCATTGGGTTCCTGTCATTGGGTTGACAAGCGAAAGCGTTCGAAAAAAGATGAGCGGGAAAATGTCAAGGAGACCTTCGTGTGCCAGCGGCTTTAAAACTTCACCCACCTTCGCAAAGGTTATTTCACATTTTCGCTGATAATGAAAGAATAGTTCCGATGGCTGTTGAGATGGGAGACGGTTCCCAACTAGCGATTTCAAAGACGAGCTGAAAATCAGAGAAGTTAAAAGTGTTGTAAGCCAGGGGTCACCAAATTCGGTCCTGGAGGGCCAGTGTCCTGCAGAGTTTAGCTCCAACCCTAATCAAACACACCTGAAGCAGCTAATCAGGGTCTGACTAGTACAGGGGTAGGCAAGTTCGGTCCTAGAGAGCCGCAGTCCTGGGGGTTTCTAAAACGCTTAATTCCCCATGGTTTAGAATGGCCCACAGTGGCCTGATTTTCTCAGCAGATTTGCCTCTCCCTGTTTTACTGGCAGTTGACAGACATTGTTTCTCCCTAAGCCAGGACTGAATATAGAGGTAAGGGTCAAACATGATGAGAGGGGGGCCATTAAGATCAATGAAAAGTACAGCAGAGAGGCTCCTGGCTCGAAGGCGATTCCTTGCATCTGTGGCAGTGGCATCGAGGGCAGAGAAGCCTCTTTCACACTCAGCAGAACTAGCCAGGTATGTTTTACTGGCAGTCAACAGTTTTTTTGAGGACCTTCCCTTTCTGGTCATTGTTGAGCTTCCAGTTTCTGAAGTCCTCAACTGCTTCCCTACTTGATACTCCAAGCATCTTTGCCAGGTCATGGATCTCTTTCTCCCCAAAGAGAACAAGAGACTCTGGATTTTGGCCAGCTGAGGGGATTCAGTGGTGCTACAATCTTCGTGAGTTTAGTGTCAGGCATTCGTGAAGAAAGCCTCGTGTCAGTGAGGGCTTGGAGGAACTGCAGTCTATATATATGTTCTTTGTTAAAATGCAAGGGCACTCCTTTGAATTCTGCTACCTTAAGACGTTCCTCTGCTTTGTCCATTGACTTCCCTGGGGTGCTCTTCAAAGCCTTCAACATCTCAATGGTCATTTTTATTTCTCGTGTGGGGTCCATAAGAGAAGTGTTTCTGTTCTGAAAAAAGAAGACAACTCTAAAATATAATAATGTATTGAGCAGCACTTTAACAAATTCTTTCTCAATGTAATTCAGGCTAAAGTAGAAGAAAAACACTACCTACCTGAAGTTTTAGGGACTAGACTCTTAAGTCCACGTAGCACATCTTTTATAGTTGCCAGGTCTTTAACAAAGCCAGTGCATGTGAGGCGATTCAATAGGCCATTGATTTTTTTTTCTTTCTCCATCAGAGCGTGATCCAGCTTCAGCTGCTTTTTTTCATTTGTGCAACCAAAGCAGGGTAGTCTCTCCAAACAGATTGTACAGTCACAAAACTACTTGCTACCCAACGGATGGTAAAAATTTTAATCAATTTAACCAATCTTAAGCAGGCTGACATTGACTTGAGAGGCTGCCTCTGCAAGCTGTCTTGCATTCTTTGGGGACTGATGGTACAGTGTGTACAGTTTTGAAATAAATATCTCAACGTCATTGCAACCTGTGACTGACTTTAGCGCATCATTTACTGACAACTCAAGCCTGTGTGCAAGGCAGTGGATACTTTCCAGTAAAGTATAGTCGTTTTTCAGCCTTGTGATAAGACCACTCTCTCTTCCAGTCATCACAGATGCCCCATCGGTCGTTAAAGGGGTCATATGATGCTACATGCACTTTTACAAGTTGTTTAGATGCCTGTCTGTGTGACGTCACACAGACAGGCCCCTCCCACGATAGTTTGATTGACAGTAGTGTTTCTGCACAGACTGGACTGGTGTCTTACCTTAGCTTCGCCCTGAGTGAGCTGTCATCAGTCCGCCATTGTTTCACCAACGGAGCAGATATAGACAAGAATGACTCCTAAGCGATTGAGGTCCTCTGTTGTTGGATGTTATAATGAACATAGCAGTCGTCATTTACTCCCAACATCTGAGCGGCTGAAGACGCAGTGGATTATGTTTGTTTTTGAAGAGAATGCTCCCCCGATCTACATAAATGCGTCTATGTTCGCGTGAATCATTCGTGATCCAGCTTCATCTACAGAAGAAGTAAGTCTAAGGTTTTTTTAATGAATCTTTGCAAATCGCCTTTCCTAATAATGTGCTAATAAACAAACTATGTTACAGACTTTTCATTAAGACCCTAATGAATCATATCAACCTGTGGAAAATGGGCATCCTATGACCCCTTTAAGCAAATCAGATGAGACTTGAGATATTCATCATCCAGGTCAACCCCTGCCGTAAGCCATTTCAGACGTTTTCCCAGCTTCTGCCGGACCCAATCATGCAAAAGGATTGACAGGTGCAGCGCGTTTCTGATTAGCTAAAAAAATGAGGGCCGCTCTCTTGATCTTTTGTTGTTGTTGTTTACAGAGTCTAGAGCAAATGCAGAGACTGATGTGATATTTGTCAGGTAATAGAAATATTTTATGTGATGTATTCATACAAATATTGCTTACACCACCTTAAAGTTGTGATTAATTGAAATTACATTAGAAGTTTTGACAAACTTGGAGAAACAGGTCAGGCGCTCATTAGGAGGAACGTTGTCAAAGGAAGTAAAGGATTTAATTACTTGCACCCCAGAATCAGAATGAACAATGATTTCAACTGTATTTTTGAGTGTGTGAGAGAAAAACAAATGAAAAAAGTCTGCAAAAGTATATACTTGAAATCACTGAAGCCTCATTCCATGCTATTCCTGTATCTATTTCCTGCGGAGACATGATTGGTCATAGTTGAGTGACAGCAGTGCTGTATTCAGTAGCCATGACTTTAAAACAGACTTCTGTTTGGTGGATCAGGCTGTCCGTCACCCCAGGTGTCAGTCTCACAAATCAGTCATCCATCTTCCTGACCTCTGACCTTCCTGTGGACGTGGGTCTTTGTGTCAGATCGAACTGCAGGTAGAATATAATGAGTGTGTGAGGGAGAAAGTGTCAGTGTGCTGAAGAAGATCTACTGCAGGTCAGACGAGGGATCAGCGTGGTCTGAAACAGAAACAGATGGCCCTTAAAAAAAGTCATTCAGTTTGCAAATAGAAGGGTTTGTGATCCCCATTTGTGCAGATGATTTTTTTTAATCAGTAAAATTTAAATGAGTAATTTTTATACTTTTGTGAAATATTTGTGATGTCTGATATGATTAGTTGTGTATTTGTTCATGTAGGTTTGTTGGAAAGACGAGTGCTGATATTTTTCTAAGCAATCAAACTTGTCATTTTTGCTTTGCAGATGGTAAAGAATCAGGTGAAAAAAAATCTTACTCTAATCTTGCTCTGAAGAAGGAGCCATAGACCAGAATATCACAGAAATTTGGACTTAAACTCTTTTAACTTGGACCAGTAAGCAACCACCTAGCAACCATCCAGAATACCTTAGCAACCACCCAAAACAATGTTGCATTACATTTTGCACAGGTAAGCATCCTCCAAATTTTCTTCAGAGAGTATAAAAATCTAATTATGTTTTACTGCTCAGACAGTAATATCATAAAATGTTTTGAAGAATATGGACACAATTTACCCACAGATACTGGCAAACATATATCTAGAGTACCTAAGTGAAAAATGAAGGCTTTACCTCATATCTTAAATCATATTTCTATACACTATAAATGTCAGCATTAGCATGCATTTAACAAATTAATGTCTTTTTATATTCAGTAATTTCAAATTGTACTCTCAGAATAAGCCTACAGCTATTAAATTCAGTGATCAGCTGTGTTTTCTTCGGTTTGTGCGGGGCTGCTCATTTTTAGAAAGAACACATCAGTCTCATTAAATGTTTGTTCAACATTTAGAAAAGTTTCACTAGAAGTTTTATGCCATTAGGTATTAGGAGCTTAGGGCTAGTTGATTCTGATTGTCTTGATGAGAGACGGGGAGGATTTCTGGGTAAATACTGAATGTTTAAAAGCTCACAAAAAAATGTGGTGTATTTGCTTTCGTTTTCTCAGCTCACACAAGAACTTTTATTATATTGCATTGAGTTTTATCTTAATAAACATCAGTAATAAGTGTAGCTAAATTTGATAATCAATTTTTTAAAATCGGATTGATCAAATGACAAGGTTTAATAGACTTTGTATCCACCAAATGCTCTCGAGCTTGCGAGGCGCAGTTCATTAAGCAAACATCGGCATCAACTATGTTTACTACCCATAATTTGTTGTGAAACAATGTTATTATTTCTTACCCATCCTAGTCTCATAGATGTGCATTTAATTAAGGCGTACTCGTGCTGGATGGGTGCAGCGTTCAGCTGTATTTATTCCTTACAGCGCTGGAAAACATTTAGGTTTTTCTCATATAAATTGTTAATGTGAACAATAACAAACCCAAATGGTTAAAAAAGTAATATAATCACAATTAATTTTTAGTTTAGGGGTGTTAAAACAGCTGTTCCTTAAAGAGACATTTAATTGGGTTTTGTCATTTTAACACAAGAGAGTCTTGGGGCAAGTTCCTCTACAATGTTCAGATGATTGGCACTATATTTATAATTAACAAGAACAAAACTGATTTATTTATATAGTCATCGCATCAGGGCTTTAGTAGAAAACGACTGCATGAACCATGAGCATATAATATCATGGAAATATCAGGGAATTTAAAAATTGTGATTTCAAGGCCTTCGTGGAAATGAATAAGCGTCATTTCAGGACTTTCAGAAGTACATTTTTTTTCTAGTTCTGCTCATATCTAAAATATTTTATCAAATGAAAATATTAAAAATATTACTAAGTTAAAACTTCCTGTTCATAAGTGCTATATATATATATGCCACATGCTGGTTAAAAGATGTGTATTTTCCCCCTATTGTAGTTTAGGTCACTGGGAGTCACTGAATGTAATTTTATGTCATTACTTTTGACATGACCTTTCATGACCTAACCTGCTGTCCAGTAGCCTTAGATTACTAAGGCCAATCAGATACCTTGCCTGACACATGCTCAGTGGTGCTGACAGGTGGAGTAGATTGTCGTCTGGGAATGGCCCTGTTTCGATTGGATTATGAGCTGAGTGTGCTTGTGACTGATTGGATTAAAGCGAGCACATAAAGTCGATTGGGTTACAGTGATGGATGGCCTCAAATGTTGACAGCACCTATCTCTGCTTCAGGCACACAGTATTCTGCCTGTGGATGTCTATCATGTGTTGAAAAGATATTATACTTCAGACATATTAGAAAATGGAGGGATGGCTGGTCTGATGTGATATTTCGAGGGACACTACTTCTTTGCTGGATGTAGACAACAGTATTTCATGGAAATGAAATACTTACACTCCTACAAAAGGTCAGCCGTGTCCCTGCAGTTTAGAGCAGTATTGGGTGCTGCGTGATCTCAGGATCAAATCTATATTCATAGCTGTGAGGTGGTGCAGTACATTAGCCTGAGAATGATATCAGAGTTTAGTGTGTGTGTGTGTGTGAAGGCACTGGGAGCGAACTGAGCTTAAACAGTAAAATAGAGAGTCTGAGTTTTCCTAGAGATCGAACAGTGTTGTTTTTGTTTAAACAGAGTTAATGTTTTTAAGTGTCTGATAACTGACATGCAGAACTGTTTTTTATTTTACTCTAAAAAACTGTGTGACTCAGTGATAATTAAATAATGATTAAACTATAATGAAAAGCATTATGAATATTTTAATAATAATCATTATTGTTTATATGATGCTACATGTTTCTGTATGTAATCTTGTGTAAGCATTACTAACTGTTACAAAAAAGCCCCCAAAATGTAGAGAAATAACATATTTAATTAATCAGTGAACACTGTTGTTTCTTTTTGAACGCAGTGGTTTAATGTTAATGGTGACGTGTTATTCTTTAGAAACATACCAGATTAATATTATTTAGAGACCCACCAGAAGTTTATTGGACCTGATATTTAAGAACCGATAACTGATTAAGTAGAATAGAGCCTCTAAGCAGACATGGTAATGGAAAAAACATGAATTGGAAGGAAGAATTATATTTAACCCTTGTCCGGTCTTCGGTCATTTCTGACTGGAGAATTTTACATTTAGAATTTTTAAAAATCGTAGCTTGACCAGAATGGTACGAAACTTGGTGACTTTTATGGCACTTGGTATGTGAACACACAAAAAAATTGAGGGCATGATTCTAAATAGTGAAATATGAAACATGAAAATAGTCACACTCATGGTCTTCGGTCAAAAATGACCGACCATAGGAAATGAATGGGAAATGGGAAAAAAATCTAAAATGCAGAAAATTTTATGTGTACAATCTACAAATCCCCCACAATGCAGAAAAAA
>NW_015649593.1:295910-305170 GCF_001515625.1 Sinocyclocheilus rhinocerous
TTTTTTATTCCTTATTTTACTTGTTCTATTTTTAATTTTTTTATTTTTTTTTATTTTTTATTATCTGTGTTCTTTTGTTCTGTCACTGTCATTCTGTTACACTGTGGAAGCTTCTGTCACGAAAACAAATTCCTCGTATGTGTAAACATACCTGGCAATAAAGCTCGTGTTTGGTAATTGAAAAATAATTTTAAAAAATTAGAAAAAAAAATGTTTGTACTATTTTCAATGGGAAAATTGATCATAATTATTGCATAAATATTAATTAGTACCATGAAATTCTCTCAAAATACAAAATACTAAATATTATTGAACAAAAATATATTAGATTGATTTTACTGAAGAAAAAAAAAAGTTACATTTCAGGTGCCCGGTCACTTTTGACCGCGAAGACCATGAGTGTGACTCCCAAATGAGGAGCGCACAAGGGAAACGATTTTGTGTTCACTCCCAAAACTTTTGAGAAACTTTGCAATTGATCACAAAACTTTTTTTTTTTCACACAAAAGTGAGTTTACTGCAAAAGAATTACCTGCAAGTTTAATGCAAAAGCAATTAAAATGTTTTTTTTTCCTTATATAGTATAAATCATGTCGTTGTGCATAATTCAGAATTGAAGAATTGGCTGAAATATGAAAGTGTCTCACTCCACAGGAAGTTGAATTGGAATTTAAATTAGAATGACAGGAACAGGAATTTAATTATTTGCAGTTCAATAAGTCTTGGCATTCTGGGAAAAGAAGTGTGCTTTCAACCTGGTCTTGACAAACATATTTTTCTCATTAAAATGACACTTATTGGTGTTATTTGAATCTATACTTCCATAAATTCCGATTTCAATTCTATTTTCTGTTTGCAATATGTAGTCAAATTCAGTTTAAATTAAGAAACTGAATCAAAATGTATGAAGCATCCTCATCCAACTCTCAATGGCATGGAACCTCTGTTAAAAAGAAAGAAAGAATCAAATCAGTTCATTTACCAAACAGTTTATCTTTATACATTGCAAAAATGTTTTTTTTTCAATGTTGTAAATAAACTGAAGATTATTAGTTTCTACGCCACATTTTTTTTTCAGTGTATATAACACTGATATTTCTGTTAATTTGCTTTTAAGAGAGGTGGTGCTCCCTGCATCCCACTGAATTTTACTACTATGGGATAGAAAATGTCACAAAGTAGATCTCTCTAATGTCTCATTTGTCTCAATTATCCTTGATAGCTTATACCATCAGACAGACCCCAGTGATCTCACACGTGGCTTGTCATGAGTTTCAGATGATATGCCTCAAACTTTGCCCAAGATTTGGCAAGATTTCAACATCTGCAGGTCAGATTTCAACATGAACTCAAACATTTCTAATTAAACTCTCCAAATTATCTGAGCTACCTTATCCGCATTCATTTTATAGCTCAGTTCTCTTACTTTTTTGTCTATTTTTATTTCTCCTAAGGGATTTTAGTAGAAATGTCTGAGACACAATAGATGCCTAATTTAGAGCTCCAATAAGTCTCTGGAGCTATGAAAGAGCAAACTCTGAGCAATAAAAATCTACCCTGGGCTAATAACGTTGATTACTGATAAAATATGCTGTTCAATGATTCATAAAGGCGTGGGCGAGCAACAAACTAAACCGGTTTAAAATTGAATGTGAATAAACAAAACTCAATAAACTAATTAAAATATTAGGGCATGAATGCACAAACACAATTATAAAGCAATTTTGGTGAATAGCCCTGTGCAGTAAGATGCATGTGTGAGTGAGACACTTGAACACACTTCCCCACAGATGTCTGGACAGACTGACAAGTTAAACGGTTAAATTTCTCTGTGTTTTGTCAGTCTGTTCCCAGATTAAAATCAGCTGATTGTGTGGAAAAAAGAGGTGTAATAATCCACACCAGCATCTTTCCAACTAACTTGGCATCTGTGCTGTTGTTGTTGATTGAAACCCCTCCATCTTTTTTTCTTCTTCTTCTTCTTCCTTACAAACAGAAGCAGGAAAAAGCAGGTCAAAATTTAAATAGCTCAAAATAGAACATCTGGCTGGGGCTCTGTCGCTCAGCTGTGTGTAATGAAATATGGAAAAGCACCACAGTTCTGGGGTACTGTCGTGCCAGACCTGGACCGCCCGTTTGGCCTGTGCTGCCAGCCGCTGATTAGCGTCATGCTATAGCAGTCCCATCCCACCAGCGTTCACCTGAAGCAAACTCACACAGCTCACCTGATATTGATATTGAAGAGTATTTGTGATATTCAGATGGCCTGATCGTATTTTATATATTTAGTGACCATGATAGTTACTGTTTCACTCACTCTCTGTTCAGTATTAGAGGGATAGTTCACCCAAAAATTCATCATTTACTTGGAAAATATAATAAGATATTTTGAAAAACGTCTGTGTTGTTTGTCAATACAATGAAAATCAATGATCAACAAAACTATTTAGTTACCAACATTCTTCAAAATATCTTATTTTGTGTCCTGCAGAAGAAGTCGTACAGGTGTGGAAAGACATGAGGGCGAGTAGTTGTTGTTGACAGAAATTTCATTTTTGAGTGAATCATCCCTTTAAAATGATAATTCACCCCAAAATCAACATTTTGTCTTATTTTTTTTACTCTTAATTTCAAATGTGTGACTTCTGTGGAGAAATTTTGAATCATGTAGTGGTAAAAAAAAAAAAAAAGTAGTTCATACGACTTGTGCACTACATTTCAAGTCTTCTGATACAATACTGATAATCTTCCCTTCCAGGAAGGGGTTATCCATTAAAATGGATCGAGTCAGTGACTTGAACTCGAGAACTTAATCAGTTTGATTCTTGAACGATTCATTCAGACGATTCCGTGAAAAGATTAGACTCAAAATATCCGTTCATGAATTGGACATAGTTATTTTTCCGCTCATGGATGCCAAGATGTTTTGTAGTCCTACCCAATGACTTGTCTTCGTTCAAAGCTACGTTGAGCCAGACTTCAGAAGACCTATAATGTAACACACACAAGACGTTTTATGATACTTTTAAGAGTTCAAATAGAACGTGATTTTGCATTTACTGCGCCGCTTTACCATTGTTTTTCTATGTAAACACGCGTTAGACGGACGTGTTTGTTGTGGTCGTGTCTTTCATGACGAACGCTGTTGAACGATGTTCTACTTTTAAAAGACCTTGCTTTTTCAGTAAACTACTCTGCTTCTTGCATTTTTAAATGCAAAAACACATTATGTGCGAATGGCTTCATAAGGTGTTTTATTTAGTCACTTTCCTCAAACAGCGACCAGAATATTCTCCAAAAATGCACGTTTTGTGCTCCACAGATGAAATAAAGTCATACAAGTTTGGAACGACGTGAGGGTGAGTAAATGATGACTGAATTGAATTTATCTTAACTTGATTGACCCTCGTGCTTTTCCTGCTCTTTCTGCATCCCTGTACTCTCTCTATGCTGGCTGGCACTCACGCTGACTTCATAGTTACTCCCTGAGCATGTAATTAAGTCGTGAATGATAACGGTTCAATTATTTGCCCAAACGTGTCTCTATGGATTCATTACACACTCACTGATGATGGAGAGTCCCCTGACTCATTCCACAGAGAGGAAAGAAGGAAAAAAGAGAGATGGCGATCTTGACAACGTGTCTTTGCAGGCTTTGTTATTATGGCATAATTTGCTTTTTCAAAATCAGATAGGTGTAATATTTGTCGTGTGTCAATAGAATGACTGAACTGTTGACATTTAAAAGTAAAGGTTGATTAGGAGAAACTTAATGATTTTGACAGTTTTTAATTTATTATTATAATTTTTTTATATTTTCCAAAGCATTAACAAAAAGCTTATTACAAAATTATTGCAAAATTGTACATTTATCCCCACATTAATCCTTTACACCTAAAATAAATAACTAAATATATATATAAGAAATATTATTGATGAAAAAACAGTAATAAAATAAAGATTTTGATAGTTTTAAATGTTCAACAAGCACACCGTGTCCATATATGTTTGGTCTTGTGGTGTAAGTTCACTGTGGTGTTCAAATCAATACGTAGTTAGTTAAAAACAAAGAACCCCTGAAAATGCATTTTCAGTCTAGATTTTACAGGATACATTTTGCTGTGTGGTACGTGAAAGCCTGGTCTCCAACTGTTTCTCTGGACCCCTGGGAAGAAGTCTGGTGCTGACCTCCCATCATGCCTTGCAATGCCTCTGAATGTTGTCATGGTGATATGGCCCTACTGCCGGGGCCAGTGGTCATTCCGAGTCTCACAGGCTGTCATTTTGCACAGTGGGAGACTTCGAGCTGGCTGAATCAGTCCATGCTCAAGAATTGTGAGTCCATTTTATCCAAAATGGCTGTCTATCTGGTTTTATCATCATAAAGGGATTGAGGGTATTCTGCTTTTGGCTGCAAACCCACAGAGCTTATGAAGAAAGTGTCTACTGTTGCAGCCAGGGCTGCAGTATGTCTTTTTTATGGGATGGGTGAGGATTGCTTAATGTGCCATTGTGGATCCGGTGGGAGCCGTGTTGATGGACGAAAGGCGAAACGATGCAGTTGTTTGGCTGTTGCGGAAGATCGCTCCTTAGTCGTAACTCAGACGTACCGGTAACGAGTGCGCGCTTGCGGACACGTGTGCAAAAAAACTGGAACAGAACAGAACTGAGATACTTCCTGACAGGAAATGAGACAGATGTAGGTCTCATGGACCCTTTAGAGATGCCTAGTTAATTATTTATTTATTTATTTTCATGTTTAAGGGCTTTATATTGCCTCCTGTGTCGGCGCTTGTTTTCTCCCAACAGAGGCAGCAGTCATTGATGTTCATTTGGCTGCTGTTGAACGCCCTCCATCACACATGTGGCATTAGTCGACATGAACGCGATCGGTTAAAATTAACATGCGGTACGGTTTGAAGTAAGTGCAACAAATTAACATCATTAGGTCCTCAGATCCATGCTCATGGAGTCATTTACTGGAATTGTGACCAGTCACCCACAGGATGAGGAATACAGAAACCTTCTAATCAACTTGTGGAGTGTAGAGGGCGTAGAACGTACTGCAGTGTAAAACACACACAGATTAGCCCCAGAAGAACACGGACCTTAGATACATTGACCGTTGTCTTTTTTAAAATATACACACAGAAAAGAGCAAAAACACATTTTTAAATTTAAGGTTTTCTTGATTGTTCCATTGGAATCTTGCTCATAGGTTGCTCTTTTATAGCTCCAAAAGGTTAATGGAGTTTCTATTTAGTTTTGTTTAGGCATCAACACTGTCTCAGATGTTTCACATTTCAAGATATTGACAGTACAGAAAATAGTTTGGAACAAAACAGACACAGTTTGTAAAAACATTGGTAAAGTATATAAAGTAAAGAATGTGAAAACTTTTACATATATCGTTCAAAAGTTTTTTTTATTTTTTTGAGAAATTAATACTTTTATTCAGCAAGGTTGTATTAAATTGATGAAAAGTGACAGCACAGTCATTCTAATTTAAATAGATGCTGTTCTTTTAAACTTTCAAATCATATAAGAATCCTGAAAAAAAAAAATACAATATTTCAGATTCCACAAAAATTTTAGGGAGCACTGTTTTCAACATTCACAATGATAGACTGGAGTAATGGCAGCTTCACCATTACAGGAAGGAATTACATCTTAGAATGTATTAAAATAGAAAAGTTACTTTAAATGAAGAATTCACAAAAATACTGTTTTTACTGTAGTTTTGCTCAAATAAGAGACTTTCAAACACATTTAAAAATGTTACCTAGAAATAAAAACTATAAATAAGTGAGACAGTTATTGACATGTAGTAAAACAGTGGTTCCCAGCCACATTCCTGGAGCCCCCACAACACTGCACATTTTGCATCTCTCCTTTGTCTGACACACCCATTTCAGGTCTTGGAGCCTCTACTAATGAGCTGATTGTCTGAATCAGGTGTGTTTAATAAAAGGAGACATGGAAAACATGCAGTGTTTCTGGGGCTCCAGGGATGTGGTTGGGAACCACTGTAGTAAAAGAATAGAGCTATACAACAAATGTAGATAGATAGCTCAGAGAATTTGGTCTTGGGAGAATTTCATGAGAAATTTTTGAGTTTACATTGAATTCTGACTTTTGACATTGGTATCTTGAGAAGTCTCTTGGGAAGTTTGAGACATTGTTGAGGAGACAAATATGTATTTTTCTCAAGAGAAGCAGGAGACTTGAACAAAAATCTCAATTCACTCTGCTTTTAATACCTATAAAAAATTATTCAGATATTACAAAGATGATTTCAGAGATTGAACGTCATTTTAATTCGTGGTTGAACTATTCCTTTAAAGAACTCCTTTATCCGTGACTTCTATTGACTTTGGGGTTTTATCTTTTCCATTTTAAGGCTGTTCAATTTCAAGGATTTCACTTCCTTATGCTATTTGTGACTACAAATCAATTTATCACTTCTTAATTGCTCACGTGAGGATCTCTGTTGTCATTCATTCGGTCTTGACCCTCTCTGTAAGCAGTTAACCAGTGCTACTGTGAATAGTCCACATGAGCAGGCCAGAATGGACCAAAGGGACAGACCAAGGGGAGGAGCGGTGAGAATACATTAGAACCTCTGGACTCCATCTGTCACCATAGAGACAGCAGAGGGGGTGGGGGGTTGCGGGACGTGTAGTAGACAGGTGGACCCACCCCACCAGCTGCCTTGACATCTAACACCTGTACTGATGCTGTGGACAAACTTTCTTCTTTCTGCTGCTTCATCAGTCCTTCGTGTCTGTAGTGTTTGTGTTTAATTAGTTTCCGATCATATACAGATATATATATAATGTGCATATTGCCATAATTTATTTGTCTGTTCCACTGTGTTTCTGGTGTCAGAGTTCATGAGATTGTTTTTTTCCCATTTGAATGCATTTATATGCATTTAATAATAACATCCATAGAGGGCGCTATCACACTGAGTGGGGAGTCTTCAAAGCCTCCAGTGGGACATTGAGACGTGTGGCTACTTCCAGCATCTTTTGCAGGGTTGTGGGGTGTAATGCATTATTATTCTTGACTGGTCCTCGCAGGAATCAAAGTGCCTGGCCTTTTATATTTTTATACACTACCACTCCCTCAGTCCCCACGCTAGAACCAGCCCTGGACTCACGATTGCCACTGACCCATAGAGAAAGACAGATAGAGAGAGGCAGAAGGAGAGAAAGGCCACATTACTGATTCCAATGCACAGGCCTTTTCCATTTATTTGCAAATTGATACAAGGACTGGAAGAGAATTTTTAAAAATAGGCAATCACCCGTGCTTGATTAGTCTTTGTGTTGCCAATTATCCATTACAATCTTGCTTCTGTGTTGCAAACAGTCATCATAGGCTTGACTGCTTCATTCCCTTGTCGATATGTGGTCTGTATGGTTGTGTCCATGTTGCTGGACGAGGGTATTAAAGATAATAAGTCGAATTATTGGCACTTCTTGGCCCCCACTGTGCATTTTGCACATTTATTAATTCGTTCATTTTCATTAACTCCCAATTAGTTCCTGAAAACATTAAGAAAGTCTTAAAGATTGTCAGGTCATGTTGAATGTTTTTTTTAAATGTTATTTGACAGTTTAAAGGAATAGTTCACCCAAAAATGAAACTTTTCTAAAAATGTACTCACCCTCAGGCCATCCAAGATGTAGATGAGTTTGTTTCTTGATTGGAACCGATTGGAGAAATTTAGCATTACAACATTTGCTCACCAATGGATCCTCTTCAGTGAATGGGTGCCATCAGAATGAGAGTTCGGACAGCTGATAAAAACATCACAATAATTCACAAAGTAATCCACATGACTTCAGTCCATCAATAAACATCTTGTGAAGCGAAAAGCTGCACGTTTGTAATGAACAAATCCTTTGTTAAGATGTTTTAACTTCAACCTGTTGCTTTAGCCATTGCTTCCAGCTAAATTAGTCCTCTATTCATAATACTGCTTTCTCCATTGGAAAAGTTGGCTCGTCACATGAATCAGGAGAGAAATATCACAGATCAGGCACCATTTACAAGTGAAAACAGTCCAAAACAAACATATTAGTATTTCAATGTGAGAGGACAACAGGGGAAGGTCATAACACGGGCAATCAGTCCAAACAAAAGCAACAGATCACAAAACACAGGCAACGGGAAATCCAAAAACAGGAATAACAAACAAACCAGTAACCAAGACACAGGAGAACTAGGACACTAGGCTAGAAATGAAACGTTAGCATAAGTTCTACCAGAAAGACTCAATGGAGGGGATGGAGATGGAGGGCCTGGCCCATGGACAGGAAGTAGGACTGAAGATTGAGTTTGAGCTCCGTCAAGTTAATTCTTTATCGTCTATTTTTTATCTTAAAATCAATTTTATACACCATCATTTTAATTTCTATAACGTGTGAATATATCCCCTATCGTAACAAAAACAATCAGAGTGCCTTGTTATCATTAGTTTTATTTTGATTTCCCGAGTCCGCTATTAGCTTATAGCCCGTTAGCATCGCCAGCGTGGTTGCCGCTAATCTCGCTTACATTGCTAATACTCTATTCACACACATTACCATCGTTTTACTCACGGTTACTTGCATTAATTGCGGATGTGTGTCTACCTTTTAGTGCAGGTGAGGACACGATCCTGAAGGGCGACGAGAGCATCGGCGTGGTCGTACTGCATGCTGGGGTTAACGACACCAAGCTGCGGCAGAAGGAGACACTGAAGAGGGACTTCAGGATCCCGATCGAGACGGTGCGCAGCACATCACCCGCGACGACGATCATCGTGTCAGGACCGCTTCCCACGTATCGACGAGGACACGAAAGGTTCAGTAGACTTTTTGCTTTAAATGAATGGTTATTGTCATGGTGTAAAGAACAGAAACTGCTCTTTATTAATAATTGGAATCTTTAGTTTCCACTGTTATGCTGATGATACTCAACTATATATCTCAACAAGACCAGATGAAACTTCTAAATTATCTAAGCTAACAGAGTGTTAAAAATGTAAAAAATTGGATGACCAGTAATGTTCTCCTATTAAATTCGGATAAGACAGAGATATTTCTTATTGGAACAAAAAACAGTATACAGAATATCTTGGATTACAATTTGCAACTAGACGGATGTACTGTTACTTCCTCTACAGTCAAAAATCTGGGTGTTATATTAGATAGCAACTTGTCTTTTGAAAATCATATTTCTCATGTTACAAAAACAGCATTCTTATCGTC
>NW_015649593.1:305251-311213 GCF_001515625.1 Sinocyclocheilus rhinocerous
TTTAAATTATCTAAGCTAACAGAGTGTTAAAAATGTAAAAAATTGGATGACCAGTAATGTTCTCCTATTAAATTCGGATAAGACAGAGATATTTCTTATTGGAACAAAAAACAGTATACAGAATATCTTGGATTACAATTTGCAACTAGACGGATGTACTGTTACTTCCTCTACAGTCAAAAATCTGGGTGTTATATTAGATAGCAACTTGTCTTTTGAATAATTGCTTTATAATAATTGCTGTTAATAGTGTTCATCGTCTATTCGATTGCGTCTTTAATTGATTTTTCCGTACATTTCTGCCATATGTACATTAACTGACAGTCACCACTGATAAGCTACTACTAAATATATTGTAGAAACTTAATTTTATGTAAAGTTGCTTTGCAACGATTTGTATCGTGAACTTGAACTTGTAACTTGAATTGAATTGAATTGAAGATTGAGGCGAATCGGGGAGCCAGGGTGGAGCTGAAGGAGCAGGTGACCAGGGCTGGGCCGGCTGAGCAGGAAGTCAGGGCAGAGCAGGCTGAGCTGAAGACCACCAAAGCAGAGCAGACGGGACCGAAGATCCCCACGGTGGAGAAGATGACCACCACAGCAGAGCAGATGGGACCCGAAGATCCCCACGGTGGAGCAGAAGACCACCAAGTTGGAGCTTAGGACCACTTAGATCAAAGTGGAGCTGACGAGGTAGGAGACCGCCATGGTGGATCGGGCAGGACTGGAATAGAGAGCACAGAGAGGTTAACAACGACCTCTGTGGCCGTAACAGGACAGGCAGACAGTTCAGAGACAGCAACTTTGGCCGTGACAGGACAGGCCGAGAGCTCAGAGATGGCCTCCATGGCCGTGAATAGACAGGCTGAGAGTTCATGGACTGGAGTGCTCTCTGGAGCGGATTCATGGACTGGAGTGGCCTCTGGAGCGTACTCGTTGACTGAAACAAGCTCTGGAATGGACTCATGGACTGGAGCGGACGCCACTGCTTCAGAAGTGTGTATAGCCCAGACACACAAAATGACAACCGCCATTACTGGAAGGCCAGCGGAAGGTGGGAAAAATTCTGAGATCGCCGGGCTTGAGAGTGCTGAGGTCACTGGGATGCCTGCTACTCGCACTGACATCAGCAGTGGGTCCGCCACACTGGACATCAGTCTTGGTTGCCTGGGCACTGCCTTACTAGTTTAAAGAGCAATGTTTATGATGGCCAGAAACACTGGAGATCTTGTGGAGAGGCTCTGGGCTGGCAGCCATGTCATGAAGAGACTCTGGAGTGGTGGCCATGTCGTGAACAGGCTCTGGTGTGGGAACCACAGGGACAGGAAGGTGCTGAAAGCACGGGGACTAGCGACCATTATAACTGGACATGCAGGTGGCCTTGATGGACCAAGTTCTGTGGCCCCTTATGTGTTGTCATCTCGAAATTACGGTAATTACGACATGGCATGAAAGCAGCATGAATAAATACACAGTTCTGTCATAAAACTCTGGATTGCGCAAGCTAAGTTCTAGCTCAATCTGATATAATCACATGATTTTTCTCATGGCGCAGCTTATTGGTTTCTTTCGCATCAGCAGCCAATGAGCTTCCTGCTCAACATTCAAATACTTGGCTAGAGCTTGTTGTAGCAGTTGCAGCATGCTTCAGAAACCCTCCACCTTCCCCAGCTCCACCTGTATAGATCTGCTTTGGGGTAATTTTATGTATGCTATATATAGGGGTTATTTCATGTTATATGTGCAGCAGCAGTATTCCCTTCATGCTCACAGCAGAATGTCTGTAGATGTATTGGCTTTAGCAAGTCTCGTTACTTGCTCTGCCACAGCAGCAGCAGCATAGCAGATCACGCATTAAACGCATTAACATTGCCATATACCATGCTAAAACTCTCAGAGAGTTGTCATGACAGAACTAATTTAAGAGGGTAATATTCTATATGTATAAGCTGTTTTGAAATCGTCTTCCTATAGTAATGTTTACATTTAAAAATTACATTTAATTACACTGATCTTCAGTGTGTTTAACCTGTGTTTAATCATCCAGGTGGATGCTGCACACTGGTGGTGGATGAGGAGATACCCCCTGACAATGTAAAGCGCTTTGAGTGCCTAGAAAAGCGCTATATAAATGGAATGAATTATTATTATTTAACAAATAGAAAATATTGCTCTAAAAAAAAAAACAAGACAAGAAATAGCTTGTATGTACTTGTACTCTTAGTTCTTATCATTGGTGTGCAGGGGTGTGCAGAAAGATGGTCATGATGAGAGGCGAGGAATAATTCATTCAGGCCTGAAACTTAAGAACTCCAGTCGGATATAATGAGACGACACTGTTCATATTTGTGTTTAAGAGACAATTACGTGAAACCTTAGCATTGGAGCAGACAAGTCATTAGGCCCGAGTTTTGAGGCAGTAATAACAAGCCTTTTAAAAGCTCCCCCGATCATGTCACATTAATACCTTGCAATTCTGTTCTCTCTTTCCTGTTTTTCTGTCACCGGGGTGAGGATACGTGTTAAGATAAATATTAGATAGTCTTGGCAATTATCCACACGAGTGCTATATAAATGGAATGAATTATTATTATTTAACAAATAGAAAATATTGCTCTAAAAAAAAAAACAAGACAAGAAATAGCTTGTATGTACTTGTACTCTTAGTTCTTATCATTGGTGTGCAGGGGTGTGCAGAAAGATGGTCATGATGAGAGGCGAGGAATAATTCATTCAGGCCTGAAACTTAAGAACTCCAGTCGGATATAATGAGACGACACTGTTCATATTTGTGTTTAAGAGACAATTACGTGAAACCTTAGCATTGGAGCAGACAAGTCATTAGGCCCGAGTTTTGAGGCAGTAATAACAAGCCTTTTAAAAGCTCCCCCGATCATGTCACATTAATACCTTGCAATTCTGTTCTCTCTTTCCTGTTTTTCTGTCACCGGGGTGAGGATACGTGTTAAGATAAATATTAGATAGTCTTGGCAATTATCCACACGTTCATAGTGGAATAACAGGCTCGTCGTGTTTATACATAAAATTTACCAAGACATCTGAGTCCAGGTGCATGCTGAGTAGGCGCCAGGCGAATGCAGAGTTTGAGGGTTTGCCTTTTGCATGTCTGTCTCCTCCTCCGCAATGCAAAATATCATGTGCTCCTTGGGTAAAGTGATAAAATAGTGTTAATGATGGCTGTATGAGAGATCCCATCACTTACAAAGACGGTGACAGCCCAGAATACACACATAAATGTTGTCAAAGCCCCGAAACTTTCAATAGAAGTGAACATTACACTGACCACATTATTTAATGGTGCCGGTCATGTTTTGAGACATTTGGAAATATGGCCAGGTAGATGGATTTCTTCCCAAATGTGTAAAGCACAGAAATGGAATGAAGACAAAAATGTTTTAGGCTGTTGTATAATTTGAGGTAAAGGCTTTTTTTGTGCTGCCAGATAGGTGAAGAAAGTGTTGCAGGTGGGAAAAAAAGTATTGTTGGGGGAAAAAATTTTCATTTTCTACCTTGACAGCTTGTAATGGGATGGGACATACCTGTGAGAACAGGAACTAAACTAACAATCAGAGCCTGGAAATGGCCCTGGCCCAGTAACCGAGGCGATTACCACGGACCCTCTGATTTTCCACTCAGGGTTTGTAGTGAAACGTAGTGGTATGAATATCAATAGCCATTCCATGCTATTTCAAGCTTTTCTAGTGGCTAGCAGGAATCCCTCATCATTCATCTCAAACGCAGAGTCGAACGAGGCAGGATTCCATTTTAACATTGGGGTAAAACAAGATTTAGGATCTTATTTTTTAAAATCATACAGTTCCCTGAGCTCTTTGATGACTCCCATGACGAAAAAAAGACCAGCTCAGTCCAGTGTGAATTTCCTGTTTTTTTTTATGTTGGTTAGTGCTGGTTTGCATGAGGGTCACCAATGCTGCTTTACTATTTACAGTTATTCATTTCTCAGACACTTTTATCCAAAGTGACCTACATCACAAGCAATTTGTCTCATATGAGCCAACAATATGCATAGTAAACAGCCAGGTTTAATGTATAAGAGCAAAGGTAAAATGCAAAAAATAAATAAATAAATAAAAGGAAAAGAATTGGAGAGGAATTAAAAAACCCCCCCACAATATTATATAAAATGCAATTTTCTATATGATCTTGTATAAATATTAAATAATAATTAACATTTTTATATATATTTAAAGCTGATTTTAATTACATTTTATTTGCATTTTGTTTCTGTTCTAGCTTGTGTACTGTTTATTTATTTAATTTCAAGTCTTTTGTAGACCCAAGGAATTTAAGGGATATTGTGCCTTAAAGAAACAAAGGGGCTGAATGGGTTTTATCTGGCTTGTCTTGTTGGTTTAGTAAAAAAGGAAGAAAAGCAAAGGGTGAAAGTGGTTCCCCTCCTGTCAGGAAGTTATCCCTAAAATGAATCTAGGGCGTGCCATTTCCAGGAGTTTTATCCTCATGTTTCCCAATAAGAACTTTGGCGCATCTGGTGCAATAGTCTTGACAAATGTTCAAATTCTCCCATATCCACGTTTTATACAAGTTTAATTCCATTTCCAGATATTGCCTTCATTTGTCTTCCACATTGTCGTTACTTTAACGGCAATTGACATTCCCACGAGATTCCTTCTCAGCCTGCTCACCTTCCCCATCTGATTCACATCTAATATTCACGCTGGTGATGGACATTCACCAATTGCGTGGGGACCATTATGTCTATCTTCTGATCATCTGTTATCTGTGCCTGAACATATTGGGTCATTGATTTTAGGAATTGTGGAGCCCCATGCCATGTGTCAGAAAAGAAAAAGTGGGGAGAGAGAATGAGTGGGCTTTCTGAAATTACCTTCTCCTGTAACCTGTCATCCGCTACACCAGAGCAGTCGCATTCTGCTGTAATATTCATGTCTCCGTTTAACTAGCTTAAAGGAATAATTCACCCAAAAATTAAAATTCTGTCATAATTTACTCACCCTTATGTCGTTCCAAACCTGTGACTTTCTTTTTTTGCCTGGTTTTTTTTCTTTCTTTTTTTTTGTTGGTCTGTATACTGTAAAAAAATGATAATTTTAATGGTGCAGGTTCCCTTACTGTATACAGTGAAAAGCTGTAATAAATCTAACAGGACATTTTACAGTACAATACTGCTAAATTTAAAGATTTTGGAAGCGAAGTCATCTTATAATTTACAGTGAAAAAAAAATCTAATTTAAATTAATTCTAATTGATTAACTTAAATTGATATTCTCAGAAATCTCCATTTGACACTTGATTGTTTTCATTGAAATAAGAATAATATTGAGTTTCTTAGTTTTTTTCTTATTGGTTATATACATTAGGGTTATGTTAGGCTATATCTAGGGCTGTCATCGTTAACGTGTTAACACATACGATTAATTTTACAATCCTTAATGCGTTAAAATAATTGAACGCAAAATTACTGAAGCACAATTTCTATTCGCTTTAAAACACGAGCTCTGTCATGTTCTGTGATTGTCTCTGACGAGCGCGAGCCCTCACACGTCGCACTGTGTGAAGTAAAAGTACAGGCTGAACGGATTGTCAACACATCCCACCGCTGTATGGCCAGATGAGATGCAAACTACGTTTTCTCGACTGGATAACCAGTCTCGCTAGTAAAGTTTTGATGGATGAAGACTGCAAACAAGGTAAAGATGATTGCGGTGGCGTACAGGAATCGTACAGTAAGCACGCTTGAGTCCGTTATAATAATGCATGTATGAGTGCTCTTGACGCACTGATCGCACATTGTATTTATGCACAGGCACAGACATTTCCGTACATTCACGTTGTTTCCACACACATTCAAGATAATGTTTTGATTTGCCATGTTTATGTTGCTGTGTTTGGTTGTACGGAATGGATCCATGTACTGTAGTAGATATATGCAGTCAGCAGG
>NW_015649593.1:311402-314495 GCF_001515625.1 Sinocyclocheilus rhinocerous
ACACAAGACAACAAGAAAAGCACGCGGCTGAACAAAACCGCGTGCTACACAAAACACAACACACGTGGACAGAAGAGCGCACGGTCGAGCAAACTCGAGACCGCACGCTCCCACAACCAGACAGAACATGGAGCGCGAGTGTCTGGACCCCGACACGAAACCGAAACTCAACAAGACATGAGTGCTGGGATCTGAACACCACGCTCCAACATGAAACAGGACATGCAGACAAGAGCTCACGGCTCGAGCACTCTCGAAGCCGCGCGCTCACATGAAAACAACGACATGACGGGAGTGTCAGGGCTCTGTCACAAAACCATGAATTACACTAGTCTGAAGTGACAGAACCCTGACAGGTTTAGGGTGTTTTGGCATCTCCATGGGGCCCTGTTCGGTATCGCAACTTGGCTTCTTTAAAATGTAAAAAAGCTCTTTGCTGTTGCACTGTACACATACTATAAAATTAAGATTTTTTTTTTCATATGTGCTTATATGGGCTCCTTATATCATTTGGTTCTTTGGTGTCCTTTTGTAGTTCCTAAGTGTCCTTTTTTGGAAAGACATCTAAATTTATCTTGAAACAAGCTTGCAGAAAATATAGATTTTTGTGAATCACCCTTCAATCTTTTGGTTTTCTTTGCTGGATATAGGAAATGATGACAAAATAAACATTTGAAACAAGATAAATGGTCTATGCTTAATTTCATGAAGTGTGCGATTAATCGCGATTAATCGCAGAAAAAGGATGTGAATAATCAGATAAAAATTTTTAATCGACTGACAATTATATCTCATGTTGTTAAATAAATGTTAATTGAATTTGTGTCATGTGAGTTACCATGATGGTGTTTTGTATTTGTGTCTGTGACACTGTGCACCTTCAATTAGTATAGTTGGAAAACTACTTGTGATGAGCTTTAATTCTACAGTATATCTTACTCATTTGCCACCTTTGTTTTTGGTGGTTGTCAGTGTGTTATAAAGGTTCGAAACAGATTTTTGTACTTCAGTAGGTTGGTATTTTAACAATATATCAGTTCATGAAATATTAAATTTTAACTGTAAATGTAAGTTCATTCTGTAAAATCTAAGATATTTGCTATCAGATTTGTAACAGTAAGGTTCGGGCAACCACAGCTTCTGGATCTTTAAATTTCACAGATTTTTTTTTTAAACATCTTCCATTTAATGAACGTCAGTGAGTTCCACACAACATTGGACCCCATTGACTTTCATTATATGGACAACAACAGCTGAAAAATAATTCAAATGATCTTACTTTCTGTTACGCAAAAAGTGAAAGAAAGTCATATTTGGAACAACATGAAGGTGAGTAAATGATGACAATTTATTTTTGTGTGAACTCTCCCTTTGACCAGCAAGACTTCCATGGAATTGATAGATATATTCTTTTACAATTGCTGTAGCAATGCCCAGATCGGAGTGCTTTATATCCTCTTATTTTTGAAACTTTATCTCTACATTATTCTGTTCTAAATATTGCGTGGTTTATAAAGCAACAGAGCGAATGAGAAAGGGCAAGAGAGAGAGAGAAAACGAAGGAGGATGCTTTTTGACCCTGGTGATTTCAGGTCACTCAACATAGGCAACGAGAAGCGAACATGCAGCTCACCCACAAGAGGATTTACAGACATACACAGGTCTCTATCAGATTGGGGAAAAAATAGCAAAGCGCAGCAAGGTCATAGGAAAGCTGTTAATAATGCAATAAAACATGTACACGTACACCCGCACACAAGCAAAGACAGGACCATCTGGTCTTGGACACGTCCTCTGTGGAGATTAATTGGTGATGTGTAGCTGTAGTCTCAGCCCAGTGCTGGTGTTCTGGGAGGAGGGAAAGACAGAGGAGAGGTTGGGGTACTTCTGGTGATGCCATGAATCAGTACATCTGTTAGGGAGATAGGAACGATAGGAACACACACAAGAGGAAAAGACCTGGGGCCACAAATGATGCTTATTAATGGATTTGGGGTTTGAGTGTATTTGTGTGGTCTTGTCCATCAAACAAGCAGTCAGTCATGTTCATATTAAAGTCAGGATACTTTTTTATCACAAAGCATTGCAGATTTCAGAACTACAAAATCAAAGTTTTTGTATCAAGGAATTAATTTGGATGAATCTGTTGATGATCTGGAGTGTTCATTTACTGTAAGGTTGCAATCGTCTGTTTATGCAATTTTCTCACAGACTGTGTTTTCTCCTTGTCTATCACTTGACATGACATGAAAAAAAAAAACACTATGATGATGAAAATGTTAAATTTATGTAATAAGAATGTATAGTATTTATATTTTATAAAATTAATATTAGAATATTTAGAGAATAGTTTGCAGATCAAAAATTTTAATTTTAATTTAGAAAGGTATTAAATAATGGTATTAACTATAAAATTAAATTCCAATTCCATAAATTAAATTCCACTTAGTTTCTTCTAGTGTTGCTAGCTAGTAGAAGGACCTACTGAAAATGAAGGAAAATATCTAAAAGTCCCAAGCTGTATTCTTACAATTTCTGACACTTGACATAAGCAAACACATAAGCAAAATTAGCTTTGATGTTGATGACGTTTTTTCCATAGAAATCATAAGTGGAAAAAAATAGCCTATATATACAGTGGGTACGGAAAGTATTCAGACCCCCTTAAATTTTTCACTCTTTGTTATCCACGGTCAGACAGATTGTGTACAAATGGAGGAAACGAAAGACCACTGGTCCACCAACAGAGATCACTCCAAAAGCAAGACGTGTAAAAGTCCATCAGGTTTCAAAGGACTGCAGGCTAAATTCTAAGCAACTAAAGGCCTTTCTCACATTGGCTAATGTTAATGTTTACGAGTCCACCATCAGGAGAGCACTGAACACCCATGGTGTGAATGGCAGAGTTGCAAGGAGAAAGCCAGTGCTCTCCAAAAACAACATTGCAGAAGCCAAAATAGAACTTTTTGGTTTGAATGAGAATTGTTATGTTTGGTGAAAGAAAAACACTGCATTCCAGCACAAGAACCTTATCCCATTTGTGAAACATGGTGGTGGTAGTATCATGGTTTGGGCCTGTTTTGCTGCATCTGG
>NW_015649593.1:315203-325963 GCF_001515625.1 Sinocyclocheilus rhinocerous
GCTTGCCATCATTGATGGAACAATGAATTTAGACTTATACCCATCTGTCCGAGAACTGAATCTCAAGAGAAAGTGGGTCATGCAGCAAGACAACGACCCCAAGCACACAAGTCGTTCTACCAAACAATGGTTAAAGAAGAACAAAGTTAATGTTTTGGAATGACTGAGTCAAATTCCGGACCTTAATCCAATTGAAATTTTGTGGAAGGAGCTGAAGCAAGTAGTTCATAGGAGGAAACCCACCAACATCACAGGGTTGAAGTGGTTCTGTACTAAGGAATGGGCTAAAATTCCTACAAGCCATTGTGCAGGACTGATCAGCAGTTACAAGAAACGTTACTTGCAGTTATTGCTGCAAAAGGGGGTCACACCAGATACTGAAAGCAAAGAGTCACATACATTCGCCACTCACAAATATTTAACACTGGATCATTTTTCTCAATAAGTAAATGACAAAGAATATATTTTTGTCTCCTTTGTTTGATTGGATTCTCTTTGTCTAATTTCAGGACTTGTGTGAAAATCTGATTATGTTTTGAGTTATATTTATGCAGAAATATAGAAAATTCTAAAGGGTTCACAAACTTTCAAGCAGCACTATATATATACAGTAGGGAAAATATTTATTTGATCCCCTGCTGATTTTGTAAGTTTGCCCACTTACAAAGAAATGAAGGGTCTGTAATTTTTATGGTAGGTTTATTTTAACGCTGTATCTTCCATTCCAACCTCTCCCACCACCATGGGCAAGACCAAAGAGCTGTCAAAGGATGTCAGAGACAAGATTGTAGATCTGCACAAGGCTTGAATGGGCTACAAGACCATCAGCAAGAAGCTTTTTGAGAAGGAGACAACTGTTGGTGTGATTATTCGGAAATGGAAGAAATACAAAACAACCATCAATCGGTCACGGTCTGGAGCTCCGTGCAAGATGTTGCCTCATGTGGCAAGGAGGATCATGAGAAAGGTGAGGGATCAGCCCCGAACTACACGGGTGGAGCTTGTTAATGATCTTAAGGCAGTTGGGACCGCAGTCACCAAGCAAACCATTGGTAACACACTACACCACAATGGACTGAAATCCTGCAGTGCCATGCAAGGTCCCCCTGCTCAAGAAGACACATGCACAGGCCCGTTTAAAGTTTGCCAAAGAACATCTAAATGATTCAGAGAAGGCTTGGGAGAAAGTGCTGTGGTCAGATGAGACCAAAATTGAGCTTTTTAATAATATTAAAAATATCTGTATGACATTATATTCTGCAGTTCTTCCCTGTTGTACTGAATATCTACACTTTTCAAATTATCATATTGTGACAAAATTAATTTTGTAGGGTGCCACAAGTTTGTTAACATTTCCAAAGGGTGCCGCGACTAAAAAAAGGTTGGGAAACACTGACTTATTTCACTCACTGAAATGCAATTCAATTTCTAATTTCAGTTTTTTCTGGATTTTTTGGTTGATATTCTGTCTCTATACGTTAAAATTACAGACCCTTTATTTCTTTGTAAGTGGGCAAACTTACAAAATCAGCAGGGGATCAAATAAATATTTTCCCCACTGTATATATTGATTGATTGAATAATTATTGAATAATTGATTGAATTTTGAAGTAGAAATGTTGATGTTTTCAAAACTAATGGCAGGTAAATTATGAGACATGTTTTGTCCCATGTCTCAAGATTCAATGACTTGATTATTTTACTTTTATTTTACAAATATTAATGACTCATTTGTAGGAATTGTATTTTGCAGTTCGTCATACTTTTGTGTGCTTTCATATTGTTTTCTTAGAAAATGCTCGGTACATGTATTCAGGGATGTTAGAGTAGGGATTTAAAGTAAATGCTCAACCAGATGCATGTTTGTGCTTTTGTGTGTGTTTGTGTAGTTCTGCCGCTGGGTATATTTTTAGAGAAGCATCACATCTGTCACTGGTGTGGTTAACGCTCATGTAGAAGTCGAGCTTTGACTCACGACCTCAAATGTCACAAACTGAATCTGCTTTCTGAACCCGGCTAACACGGCCTCCTCGCTGCCCTCAGGGAGCCATTGCCACCACATCTTGTCTGTCCCAATGAATTAATAACATGCAGCGCTGCTTATGTGACTAATCAGAAACACACATACACACACAAAAACACATATGGGTGAAATCTGTGCAAACCTGTGTGGTGATACGTTTAGGTCCTTCAGCCTAGTGTGGAAAAATCTCCCTAAGGGACAGTGCTGAGTGTCAACCTCTCAAGATGGCTAATTACTGTTGATGAATCCTCCATATAAACCAACCACATACAGAGAGAGACAGATGGAGAGAGAGAGGGAGAAAGAGCAAAAGAAGAGAAAGTGCAAGGTGGAATTTAAGGGGTGGGATTTTCCCCTCTGTCAGCAGGATTGTAGGTATGTTGTTTGTAAATCATGATAATTTTGTGAGGTGCATTTAAAGGGATAGTTCACGCAACAATGAACATGTTGTCACTATTTACTCAATCTCTTCCAAACCTGAATTAATTTCTTTCTTCTGTTGAACACAAAAGAAGATATTTTGAAGAATGTTGCTTACCAAACACTTGATGGTCCCCATTGACTTCCATAGTATTTTTTCCCTGCCATGGAAGTCAATGGGGACCATCAATTCTTCAAAATATCTTCTTGTATGTTCCAAGGAAGAAAGAAACTTGTACAGGTTTGAAGGGTGAACAACCTGAAGGGTGTATTTTCATTTTTGGGTGAACTATCCCTTTAAAGAGCAGTATTGTTATATCTCTAGTGACATCAAATGGAACTGCAACAGTGATGATTGTTTTCAAACAGGTTTCCTAGACATTTATATAGTATATCAATGTATATATTATATGTAATGATAATAATATTGTGAATAACATTATTTCCAATTATTCATTATATTAAACTATGGTAGTTGGGACATTTTATATATACGTAGTTATACATGTAAAAACATCTTTAACTACATTTGTGTTTAATAAAAAATAAAAAAAGATACTAATAAACAATAAAACTCTTATAACATGAAGCATCAGAGATAAATAATATTCCTATCCATGCCAAAACTATTCCATCCAATTCTGCATTGGATTTACATATGCAAATGTGAGCCAGCTCCGCTTGCAGTTCCGTAATTAAACAAATTCCAAGCTTACAAACAAACATCGCTCTCTATTACCTTCCCTATAATAGAGTTACCACAGCAACGTGCATAAGTGGCCAAGCTCATCAGCCTGCAGTTCTCCATTTCTAGTCTGTCTGGTAGCCGGCTAATGCTAATTTCTGCCATGTGACTGGAGATTACTGTCTGTCGGTGAAGATCAAACACTGTGATAACTTTGATTTTTGTTCATCAGTCTGGTGGTGAGATTAATGCCAAAACCTCAAAAACTTTTTATTAACTACAGTTAATTTGCATTTAAAGGGGACATATCCTAAAATCTTTGAAGTAAAAGACATTACAAGACAAGAGATATCACGTTTAATTTGATGTATTGCTTGCTGTTTCTTTGTAATTATTTGTGAAATTTACTAGCAATTTACTTGTGTTAACATAAAATAAAATAAAATACTTTCAGTCTTTCTACTTAAAGATGTCACGTTTAATTTGATGTATTGCTTGCTGTTTCTTTGTAATTATTTGTGAAATTTACTAGCAATTTACTTGTTTCAAAGTCATTTTTCAGTATATATATATATTTGTATTAAATAAAAAATAATTTATATAATAACAACAATGTATTAGGTCCTGATTGTAAACATTTCCGTTGTTTTCTTTTTTAAATATATAGCTTTCTTCTTCTTCTAGGATACATAAAAATTCTTAAATATTAATACAAGCATGAATAAAATAACTGTTAATGTTGATATGAATGTTAATTGAAGTATTTTTCCATTTTTCTAGAACCTCTTATATATGTTATGTTTGTAATAACTAATAATAATTAATAATATAAAAAAGACAAAATCTCTAGATACAGATTGCTACTAGAAAGTGTCATTCAATTAACAGATTAAAAATATGACCTAGTATCAAGAGCTATTTATTTTTCTGTACAAAAATGATCATCTAATGAATTTATCTTATAAGAAAACTCATAACTTGAGGTAAATAAATTAATATTTGCTGGAGCCACGTATTTAAATGCCAGCGCTGGAAGGCAAAAACAAATACCAACTGTGGCTGTATTTTTATAGTTGGTGTCTTTGTTTTTGCTTTCCAGCGCTGGAATTATTTTTTTTTAAATATCAAATTCTTAACATGACAAATATAATATGATCTATTATATTAGACATTTTTATTCAGTCAATATTTTTTACATTTCCATTCAATACTTGTGTCCTTTATGTGTCAGTTATGTGTGTTTTTGTTAATGTGTGTTTATCACATTTGGTGAAATGTACTGCTTGCCCTCTCTCTGTGCTGAAATCAGTGTGAGCTTCAAAAGATTTAGGGTTTGTATTTGAGCTTGGAGGTCACCACGACCTGCTCTACACTGTGTGTGTGTGTGTGTGCGTGTGTGTGTTCGTGCACTCAGTGGACCTCCTCTACAGATGGAATGAGAGGGATTCAAACCCCATTTGTGTTTGAAGGCAGAAACGGTTCCGACCTAAGACCACCAAATCCAGGCCATACATTGCTAACCTCTCTCTCTCTCTCTCGCTCTCTCTCTCTCTCTCTTCGCTCAGCTTTTTGATACAGTCCTTTCTCATCTCAAACCATACCCTCCCCATTTTCATCACAACATAGATTTTTTTGGCCAGATATAAATGTAATGGATGAATAGATATTGTTCTGCAACAGGCTGTGGGCTTTTCTTTTTCGCTGATGAAGTATTGGGACACAGCTATGTGTGAAATGTTGAGTGTCTTGTGAAAAGGCCAAGGACACTATAGATAGACAGAGTGAGCTGTTGCTAGAAAGAGAGATGAAATGGCAGCGTTGCGTTAGTTTGCATATTGATAACATTTCTATCTCTCAATCACCCGCACACAAGTGCTGGTAGCACCTCATGCACATTGATTTGGCTCTAATGAGGTGTAATTAAACATTTGATGGCATCTTTAATGAGTCCAATGTTGAGCTGTTTGTGTTGTAGTTTACCCATCTCTACTAATGGGTAGAACCTATGGGTTTGCACAGACCAGAACGTTCGCATTTGTGTGTGTGTATGAAATGGGGTTGGGGGGGCTAGCTCCATCCAAAAATAAAAATTCAGTCTTTTTTTTTTTCACCGTCATGCCGTTCTGTATGCTTTTTTATTTTTTCAGTGCAACACAAAAGTAGATATTTTTGAAGAAATATAGTTTGCCTTAAAATGGCATAGTGACCAGGGACTCTCAGTCTCTGAAAAGGACAAACAATACCATTACATGTGTTTATGCGAGTGTGTAACTGTAAACTGTGGAGTGTTCTGCTGAAGAGATGAACAGATCTCCTGTCTTGTTCTGCTCTGCCCTGGAAATCAGTATTCCATCCTTCCACAATTTCGCGATTAGAATTCCACGAGTGAGACTCTGGAAACAGGCTACATCCTTCCAGGCAGCTTTCAGATCAAATACCTCAAACGCACTTTTCATGTTTCACGGGCTAATTAAGATATTAATAATTGACACTTCTGAGAGTCGACACAGGCTGGAAACTCTGAAATAGCAGGGCATTCTTCTGGTAATTACTGCAGGATCTGACTGACTGTAACATATTGTAAAAGCTAACAAGCTAAAAATTCAATAATATTTACAGTAGTGCTGTTATTGCTAACTAAAACTAAATCTATTAAATCTAAATCTGTTACTGGTTTTCAGTAATTAAAATAAAGATGAAATAAAATATAAATATTAGATGAAAATAATACTTAAATACTTATTACAAATATCACTTGCAGCTAACAGAAGTTTAAAGTACTGCAATCACTAAAATTAAACTAACAAATTAAAACTAATAACAAAAGTACTAAAACTTAATCTGAAAATAAAAAATTAAATAAAATTCTAAATATTAATAAATAATACAATAATACATAAATAACACTAGAATAACACTGCAATAAAATGATATATGTATAATATTTTGTATAAATATATCTTTACATTTTTTTGTAATATGTTATATATTTTTAAATGTTAATGTAAAATAATATTTGTCCTATATTTAAAATATTTTTCAGCCATTGAATGGAGTTATGTTTCATTTAAATGTAACATTTTAACGTAGTCGCAAATGTTTCTCCATTTGCTCTCCTTTTATTCTCATTGCTGCCTTGGAGAAACCATTGCAATATTAAAGAGCTCTCATTTGTGTTTTTTGTCTTTTCTACCGGTTCATAATGAAGATCTTTCTCCTCAGCGAAGTGTGAATGCAAGAACATTTCAAGCTCATTTAAGCTTGTCATTAGAAAGGGACGCTGTGAGTGTGCACACATGGCACTTGCATTTTCTCTCCATGGGGTAAAATGGAATGAGCTACACAAACAACATTTGAAGATCATAAGACTCTCTTCCAATGGTTGCCTCTAATTGGAAGGAAACTGTGTGTATATTCCTATTCATTTATTTGTATTCATCTCGGTGTGGGTCAGAGCTGTCTTGTGAAGAGAATATTTAAGAGCATGCCTTTGTAAGGCAGTAGATTAAAACAGTGAGGCAATATTAGAACCAGATAAGAGTAAATATCGTTATAATTTGCCCCTGCAGAAGAGCATTTATCTGGTCAGCTCTAACACACACACACACATACACACACACACACACACACCTACCTGTCTGGTTTGCTATCCTTGTGGGGACTCTCCATAGGCGTAATGGTTTTTCTACTGTACAGACCGTATATTCTATTGTCCTACACCAACCCTACCCCTAAACCTACCCCTCACATGAAACTTTCTGCATTTTTAGATTTTCAAAAAACTTAATTCTGTGTGATTTATTAGCTTGTTTACCCGTGGGGACCTCAATTTAGGTCCCCACCGTGACATGAGTCCCCATGAGTCTGTGTGTATTCAGGTTTAAGTCCCCACCAGAATAGAAAAACAGGTACACACACACACACACTTTGTTTCTGTCTCACATTACTGAGAGCTCTATTCTCTTTAGAAGACCACAAAGATGCAGTTCTATCGCAGACCTTTGGCACCATATGGCCTGGTGGTGCATTTGAATGTAACCAATAGTTTTTGTTGTGCCACCCTAAATGATACTCTTTCTCATTCTCTGTTTTTCCTGTTCATTTGTTCAGCAGTTTGATTTGTTCACTGAGGGCTTCTGGCTGCTCCCAGAGGAGACGTAGGCTCAAGCAACATAATCTGCTGTGATTATGTGTGTGTTTGTGTGTATGTGCCTGTTTGTGTAATTGCAATTTCATCAGGACTTCAGGGATAGCCACGGACTGTTCAGCTAACCACAATCGTAAATGTTAAGAATAGATGAAGAGAGAAACAAATTAAAGGGGCCACATTACAACAAATCTACTTTTCCTTGATCTTTTGAACTAGTTCACTGTACTGTGAAAAAAATACTGTAACTTTCAGAACTTTCAGAATAACTAAGCTGAAAAAATGAGTCATTCGGACTTTTGGATATATTTCCAACACACATAGACACCTGACCACTCACATTTACAAAACAAAGGGCATAAAAATGTGATAGGACAGCTTTTATGACGTATATTAACATCCAAAACAATGCTGTGCTGGGCTAAATGCGCTCGTTGTATATATGTACACATGGTGGCATTTTATTAGCTTATCACTCACAAAGAGCTTATAAATAAATAAATGTAAAATGTGTAAAAGAGTCAAAACATAGCCCAGAATTCCTCTGTTGAACACAAATAAAGATCTGCTTCAAGGAGATTTTTTAGGGTTGCATCTTGTGACATCAAGTCCTGTTATTGGTTTGTTTAGATGACTTTGGTCCGTGTTGCGTTCATATATCAGTCAAACCACACAAGAATTTGTTTGGAAGTGGACCGAGACCCACTTATGGGGGTTCGGTCCGCTTGTTTGGTGCGCACCAAGGTTCAGAATGCAGCATTGACACTTATTTAAAGGGGTCATATGATGCGATTTCAATTTTTCCTTTCTCTTTGGAGTGTTACAAGCTCTTGGTGCATAAAGAAGATCTATAAAGTTGCAAAGACTAAAGTCTCAAATCCAAAGAGATATTCTTTATAAAAGTTCAACATGTGGTTGCCGCAAGCCCGCTGACCACTCCTTCGTCGAATCCGCCGGCCGCGCCGTTCTCAAGCCCACCTGCCTCCGCTCACTCAAGCCCTCCGGCCGTTCCTCACTCTAGCCGCCGGCCTCCGCTCACTCTAGCCCGCCGTGTGTGATGCTATGTTTCGTTGTGAAAGCGAAACTACTTTGTTTGGCCTTCCAAAAGAGGACACGACTAGAAATCAGTGGTTAAGTTGTATTTACAACACTGTTCCAGAACACTTCAACCCAAATATTCAGATGTGTGCAGCACATTTTACGGAGGACTGTTTCCTGATCCTGGGAGAGTAGAATCATATGACCCCTTTAAATGAACCGCACTAACAGAGCAATCGCACCAGAGTTAGGTTTAATCTAATCAAACCTGCCAAGTGTAAACACACTCTTAGAAGAACAATTTTTTGTCCGGTTTTTTCACATTTTAAAAATCTAAAGAAACATTTTCCTGCTATACCATGTAAATATTCACAGTTTTTTTTTACTTGTATTTTGAATTATGGATTTTGAAAAAAAAAATAATAATAATAATATCTGGTAGGAGGACAGAGAAGAGGAGTTAAGTGAGAGGGGAAGCAAGCATATGAAGAAACATCTCAATGTCTGTTGATATGCCCACATTCTTCACTTAATATACATTGTGTGGGTGAAAGGCACAAAATACTTCAAATAATTATTTTCTGGGTCTGTATATGTTTTTATATGTGCGTGTTATTGTGTTTGCATGTATTGCTCTCCCTGTATGTGTGTGTTGTTGTTTTTTTTTTTTTTTTTTTTTTTTCTAGTAGACATTGTATGAATGTCTCAAGTCTTTTATCATGGCTGAATTAGGTCAAATCTACCATAAGTTTACAGTAGTGCCAAAGGGGTTTACCAAAAAATGAAAATGTACTCAGCCAAATGTTGTTTAAAATCTGTATGATTTTCTTTCTTATGGAAGTGTGAATTGGATGAAAGTGAATGTGGGCTGAGGCTGTCAAGCTCAGAAAAAAGCTCCATAAAAGTGGTCCATATACTTGTGTGCTATCTCTTCTGAAGTCAAATGATTGCACTATGTGAAGAACAGAGGGATGTTCACTGAATCACTGAAACTCTTACTTAGAACTGATAAGGGGCTGCTGTCTATTCTCTAACTAATCATTATGCAGATTTTCTGTGAACATCCAGCTCTCTGTGGATCACAAGGCATATTTGCACATTATAGCAGCACTGCACACATACACACTGCTGTCGGTCCAACAGGCACAAAGACGTTTGAGCTTTTCCCTCAACCAAACTTGCCATCTTTGACATTTGGACTCATGTTGACATTTGGAGCAGGGCTGATAAAGACGCGTCAACAAGAGCCGCAACAGATTTGTTTCAACGTCATTAGAACTCTGACAGTGGAACCAATTGAGTTTAGTTTTCAAAGACTTTTCAGCCCTCTTTTTAACTAGTTCAGTCTGTTCTCTCTCTCTTTCTGTCGCCCTCTTCAGCTCTTCTTTTTGAAATGCCCTAATCTATGGCATGCTTGTGCAAACAACACATTCGGTAATTAAACTGCAAGCGTCTTGTCAGAAGAACCTGTTACAATTAATTATTCATATTATCTGCCATTGTGTTTTAAAGTGCAGCCAAGCAATCAAATTCGTTTTTTCTTTCGCTATTTTATATATTCTCCTTCCTACTTCCGTCACATGTCATCTGATTTACTGTTTTTTTTATTTTTTATAAAGCATGCCCTTCAACGGCCCTTCTTTTAGTATGGAGTGGCTAAATGGGGAAAAAACAAGGTGCCAGTAATCACACGCTCACAGGCAGATCCTCGTTAAATGCTCTGCTATACTCTGTTAGTGTGTTCATAATCCATTACATTTACCATGGAAAATACACTTATACTGTTGTCCCTTCCTTTATTTGTCTCTCATCCTCTCTCTCTTTTACTTTAAGAGTAATTGTTGCTATAAAACCACTCATAAAGTGGCAGAAGAGATAAAACAAACCTGACATTGAGTTCGTCCCCTTTGTATGAGCCTGATTCATAACAAAGAACTGTAAAGTTCTTCTTGAGAAGGTTTAGTTCCAGCAAGACATATTTTTTTTGTGAATTTTCTTAAGGATGATATTCTCTTCATGGTAGGTTTGATTGCTTTGTCTTGGCATGCAGACTTTTAATAGCAGGTGGAGACACTAGGTGCGTTCGACTTGAAGCACCGCTACCGACGGCAGTCAACGAGAGTAGCCGCTTGCAGTCGGGGGCGGAGGTGAAAACGGAGCCGTCAAGCCGGACACTTTCTGCTCCCGTTAGTGACGCTCACGCGGTGTTTGCATACTCTATCACAGATGAAGTGAATTAAATGCAATATTTGTCAAATACACAGACGTTTCAGAAACGTTTTCATGAGCAACAGAAACACTTTTTATATACTGCTTAATACAGCGCCATCTGTTCAAGAATAAAGTTCAAGTAAATATATACTATTTAAATACTAATAAAGTGGGGGTATATATGCTCATGATAAACGTGACGCAATATAACCTTGCAACTACAGTAAAAAAGCTTT
>NW_015649593.1:326036-333761 GCF_001515625.1 Sinocyclocheilus rhinocerous
TCACAGATGAAGTGAATTAAATGCAATATTTGTCAAATATACAGACGTTTCAGAAACGTTTTCATGAGCAACAGATATACTGATTATATACTGCTTAATACGCCATCTGTTCAAGAATAAAGTTCAACGTAAATATATACCATTTAAATACTAATAAAGTGGGGGTGTATATGCTTTCATGATAAACGTGACTCAATATAACATTTCGACTACAGTAAAAAAGCTTTTACTGTTCTAAAAACACAGATTTGTGGCTATTATTGGAATTGAAAAGGTTAGAATAAACCCGAAACACACGTGATAGTTGTCATGCGGTGAATCTGGCCAATCGTGAAATGGCTGTGTCGTCATCAGCGCTCCTGCAGTCGCTCTGAAAAAGCTGGGCCAGCTGAGTCAGTCGGCTGCTCTCGAAACGCTATCGCGGTACTTTGATGCCACACGTGACAGTGACGTAGCGTCGGCGCCGGTTCAAGTCGGACAAAATTTCTAACCGGCATGCACTGCTTCAAGTCAGCCGCCGATCGGTTTGCGCGACGCCGCATGAAGTCGAACGCACCTATTATGTTCATCATGTGACCAAAGCTGACAAACCATACTAGAATATTAAATCAGCTAACCCTCCAGGAAACATATTCCAATTATTTGGATATAATCGGTCGTTCCGCTCTCCGATTGTTCATACTTTGCTCTTGTTTAAGATGCACTCTGTAATTTTTCCTTATTAAAAAAAAGTTTTACACATAAATAAATGGATAGTATCTTTTAAAAGTATATTTTAAATTGTGTCCTCTCTCACAGTAGCCTAATGCAAGTGGTTTTATTTTACATGGAATGGCTCACCTCATTTTAAGATCACATATAACATGATTCTCTTGTACACTCGATTCTTAATGGTCAACCACGGTATGCAGCAGTCATATATTTCCTAATATTTCCTGTCGTCCATGAATAGTACTCAGTTGTATACATATATTAAATTAAAGGTAGGGTAGGCGATTTTTGAGAGGCTAGCAATAGCAAGCTAGCTTTGAAAGCATAAGATCCCACCCTCCCTGCAAATCACTCTCCTAAGCCACGACTCATCTAAAACACATGAATGCACACAGACAGACTAGAGGCTAACCAGCGACACGATGAGAGACACCATTGGTGGAGGGTTGAATGCAACACTGTCAGATTACTTCATGTCTCATTCACCGGTCAGAAAACGTTATAGTACAAATTGCATAATATTACAATAATAACACCTTCTATTCTCGCTCGGTCTGCAATAGCGTAATGGAACGTGCTGATGACGTATCATGTCTGCACAAACAGGGTCCACGGAGGTATGCAAATACATATGTTGACAGGCAGGTAGGACAGCCTATCGAAGTCCTCGGACCGAGTGACATTTTATGTTCCAATGCCTTCCACAGACGATATAAATACATATAAATACATTTAGATAACAAAAAATTTTTTTTAACCAAATTACCTACCCTGCTTTTAATGTCGTTTGTGTACTTTGTAGTAATTAATAGTTGATGAAAACCCTATTTCGAGGAAGGACCAGACTTAGCGATACTTCCATGTTTCTCATATCAAATTGCCGACTCACTTTATTGTTTCAAACAAACTGAACTAGCACCATCTTGTAGGCCTATATCAGGGTACGTTTACACGAGAACAATGTACTAAAAACAGAAAAGGTTTCTTTTGGGTTTTTGAAAAGTTTTACGAATAGACAACAACACTGTCAAAACCAAAACGATCCTGTTCACACCGATCCGCGAAAATCCGCCAGGCCAGTAGTTGGTGATATCACTTTGTAAACAAACACTACGCTCCTGTGCAAATACCTATAGATTAAACACAAATTTTCTCAAATTCACAAGTTTTCAAAGTTTGCATTTTCAGGCCCCCAAAACGTTGTTGTCATGTAAATGAATGAGCATTCTGTTTTTAGTTCTCATTTAAATGCCTCCTCAGAAATGACCTCAGAGAACTAAATTATTAATATCACTGTAATATTGTTGCAGTGTGTGTCTTGTTGCTTGGCTGATTTGTACATTATAATGGGCTATTTTGTTTTCTTAGCGGAAACTTTACGGGTCATATGCAGGTAAATTTACAAAATAATATTAATTCAAATCAATATTTTATGTGCACTTATTTATTTGCTACCATAATGTAGAGTATTTTGTCACAAAATAAACCCTGTCAAAAACTCACATTTTAATTGTATATGGACTTTAAGACAAAACAACCCTGCGAATTCAATGTACCTCTACCTCTAAGAGCCTCATTGTTGTTCATGTCAAGTTAAATATGGTGTCCCTGACCAAGGTCCATAAACAGACATACTATAAAGCATTTTACCATGGTAACTGGATGATGCTAATGTCCAGGTGGGTCTGTGCATCAGAGATGAGCCGTCTTTCTCATCTCTCTCTCTCTTCCCATAATTATCATCTCTCACCCAGTGTTCATTCCTCCCCAGTGTCCCCAGTGTAAGCTAGCCTTACATCTCTCACTGTAATGTGCAGGTAACCCAATTCCTCTCTGAAGATGCTTAATTATTTTTGGAGGGGGCAATGGAATGGTAAGTGATACACAGACACATGGGTTGGAAATGTGTGTGTGTAAATCATGCACATATTCCCTGTTTAATATGTGTGAGGGTACCGCTGCTTTAATTACACCAGTTTTTCTGCTTTCCAAACAGGATAAATTCACCACTCAAGAGCACTTTGGATTGAGAACAGTCATGCCCGCCATACTGAAGGCTCGTTCCAAACCAAAGTGCTCAAAAACGGCCACTTCAAAGGGCCCTTTGGAATGAAAGGTTTAGAAAGACACGACTGATGGACACACCATTCCCATGATTCTTTGCACAGGTTTAATTGTGCAATGGTGGCGCCTTTTTTAATTGGCACGGCAAGATGCCACAGATGTCTGTCCCAAGGAACAGCTCTTTGGTCCCCTACCTACACCCTTCATCCCTTCGAAGCTCTCTCTCTCTCGAGGGTTAACCCTTCGAAGGGTTTAGGGCATGAGAAGGGAATGCAGCATTCATTTACACAAAACAACAGAAGGTCGTTCATTGCGATTCATAATCTTGTTTACAAGCGGTATGTAATTGGCATACCCCCATAGGCTATATATGCGATTCATTCAGTCAGCAGCTTCCTCCACAATGTAATTTCTCCAAAATGTTGCTGTAATGAACGGACTACTTAACTATTTTTAAACCCTGTCGTTTTGCTTTATTTTATGTTTGATTCATTATGGATTCCCTCTTATGTCATACTCCAAGGTTCCCTCAATTGTTGACATGCTAAAGTATATAGATATAAGATATGATGTACATGTATATATATGATATTATGTATAAATATTTAAATGGAATGAAAGATGAAAGGTAGAACTATATACTAGTGGAACTTGCTGCAACCATAGTTAGCTAATATTGCTTCTGGGAAACACAACCCAGAGTAGCATGTCAGGACATCATTTTTCTGTGGCTCCAGAATAGTAAGTCACGTGACATTTATGGCTCAGGTGATTGGCTAAAAAAGTCACCAGAACTGAATGCCCATGAGAAAAGACTGCAGACAGCCAAAGAACTGAAATTGAGATGAATGGGAATGCCAACGATAGCTATCTCCAAGTATTATAGACCTCCTTGGTACTGTCAGCTGAAAAGTCATTTGAGAAACAAAGCAAGTTATTATGTTTTGATGAAATATTAAGAAGATAGATATTGTTTTCTTTGCAATAATATGCACCAATGTGACCAAGGGGCAGGAATGTATATTTAGAAAATAAACATAGACCATTTTGATTCATGTTGATTCAAACAGATGCTTAATGATATAAAAAATGATTAAACATTATGAATATCAAAACATTGTTACATTAATCTTGATAGCATGAACATTTCAGCTGTGTACTTGGTGTTTGAGCTCTGCAGTAATGTGATTTTCACTCTTGTAAAACACCCTCAACTAATGCTGTGAGAGTGTCAAGTACTGTCAACACTGTCATTTGTGGATTGGATACACTGGCCTGGCACGCTTTAATTGGTGTCACATATTAACAACAGAGAACTCTAAACAGCATTCAGGTAACAAGAACTCTAGTTCAACACAATTACCGCAGTTAATGGGATCATAAGGGTAGGCTAACTTCTTGTCATGAAGAGTGGCAAATGTTTGAGTCACCATTCAGGGAAAAAAAAACCAATTAAGAATATCATCACAGCTGATTACCTGCACCTCAAGGCCACAGCCGAATCACAGCCATACTGATATTCAGTTCAGTAAATATACTTTCTCCTGTGATATTTCTTTCATAAAATTAAATAAATAAAAGATTTTAATATATACAAATTCACGAGTTTGTGTGCCTATATAATCTTAGTCTAAGTGGTAAACAGATTTGGCTTGCTGTCTGCTATAGAGGGGCTCAGAGATGATATTCTACTCGAGCTCCGATTGCCCCCCTATAACAGGCAAAATTGTACAAAAAAGGAGGAGAAGGGGAGGAGGAGGGATGCCGAAAGAACTAACAACGGGAAGAGGTAAGATGCTGGTTTTATACCTTGGTATTAATTGGAAGATTAGATAGGCGTACTCCTCCCAAAATTACGTTTAATAACTTCACTAACTGACATTTCAGATATAGTTCACTCTTAAAAATAAAGGTTCTTTATTGGTGTCAATAGGGCCTTTCACACCGCTTTAGTTCCAGAACTAAATGTACAGTACTAAAGTACTGGGACGATTTTGCGCGAACTATTTCCCAGTACCATTTGGAACATTTAATATCTATAGTAACTTTTCACAAAAGTTTTTTTTTATTTATTTTTTTATAAATACTTGAAAAAAGGTTCTTTAAATTATACAATGTTCTTCATACTAAGAAAAAAATGTTCTTTGAGAACTGTTCAATGAAAGGTTCTTTGGGGAACCCAAAATTGTTTTTCTATGGCATCACTGCAATAAGACTCTTTTTCATTTTATGAGTGTATGTCTATATTTTTTGTTTATTTTTGCTCCACCATCAAAAACAGATCGTTTGAGTAAAATATTGCTAAATTAACACAGGCAAGGCAAGTTTATTAATATCGCACAGTTCATGCAATAATTCACAGAGCTTTACATAGCCATGAAGAAAAAATAACTAACAAACACATAAAACTGAAAAGATAAAATTATTATTGCAATAAAAGAACAGTAATGAAAAGTTTTATGTTTGTATTTTATGATATAGGCAGGCACATTTACAAATCTTCTATGGCAAACAGTGAGTTTACGCCGTCCGTTTAGGTTTACAAACTGTGACATTCATGGTTTGTGAGGCTGTGCATATTTTTCTCTTTCCCTTGTGTTTTTAAATATTATTCCCTTTTTTCTTCCTTCCAAATCTTTTTCATCTTTATTTGATTTTTTTACAGAGTCATTTTTTCATGAACATCTGCTGGTGCTGATTCATGTCTCCCTTCAGAGCCTGAATTGGAAGAGGAACACATGCATCCAAAAACACTCCTATAACCTCATGGATTAGGGGAAAACACACAACCCGCTGCCACCTATACCCACTCTCACACTGACCTTCACAGAATGACACAATGGGTGTTATATAAAGAATGATAAAATGAAGTGAAAGAAGAGAGAGAGAGAGAGAGAGAGAGAGAGAGAGAGAGAAATGGCTTGTTTATCCATTTGTGAATTATCGCATGCAATCAAGCACTAACAATAAATCTTATCCATCATAAACGCTGCCTGAAAGACATTACGAGACAATCTGACATTCACCCAAACATCACAGTTAACAATAGATAAAACTATTGTTAACTATAATAATAATAATAATAATAATAATAATAATAATAATAATAATAACTGAAGGATTTAGAGTGATCAACTACAGCAGTTATTGCTATACTATGGAGTAGACCAAATTTCCATTAAATTCAACTCAGTTGAAAAATACTTTATTGTCATCATTGTTTTGCATGCAGCAATGCCAAAGCAAACAAAAAGTGACAGATAAATAGTAAGAAAAAAATTATAATAAAGTAGGGTGTTAGTAGTTATTACTTATATAATAAAACGGAGCACACTTTGATATAAAAATAAAATTTCTTAGACTGCTATTTATATTTCTCTCATACATTTTACTGAAACCCACAGATGACAGGGAAAATAACATGAAATCAGATTAGAAGTATATGAATCTGTGCTTTAAAATAGTAATTATGATATTAAACTGATATTTACACTGGCGTGACAGTTATTGCACAGCGCGCGCGCCCGAGCGGTACGTACGCACTCCCGTCCTCCGTCATTCAGTTAACCCGGACGTGAAGCCGCTCCATAGAAAAATATCCGATACGGTAAAACAGCTTACCTTCAAAAAAAGGTAAGTGTATAAACTCAAACACACCACAACACACCAGGAGAAGTCACGTATCTCGGTTTTAGCTTTCAATTAGCCTCGTAAGAGTGAAAACAGCGCGTTTAGAGGATCTGTGTCGGTTATATTTGAGCTTGTTTCAGGCTGCTGTTGTGGTGCTAACTAGTTTAGCCTCTTGTTGCGCTTGCCAGCCTTATTACTTTATGACTCTTATATTACAGCTATGTAATGTGATTTTTAGCAAAGCATTTCTGTGTATTGATAGTGGAACATTTTAACCTACGAATGACTGAGAGTTTGTAATCAAATTAGTGATTTTTATGACAACTGTCATGTTATAAATGAGCAGACTTGCTCTTCCACCTGCTTCAGTGTGTTGTGTTTACTTTATTTCTTTTCACTAAGTGTGTTTTGTACGGACATATGTTAAACGCCCGGTATGCTTTTGAAAGATGTGTTTTAGGTTAAGGTGGCCTGTCACATTGACTGCATTACTCGAGTATTGTTGTAAATGCTTGCAAGTTGTTTTTGGGCAGAGGCCTGGGTATCAGTGACACAGGACTTGCTAAATACTGATCCCTCATTGATTGTAGATGGAAGGATCTTAGGGCGCATGCGCCGTCTACACTTCCCGCATCCTGCCAGATAGTGGGCCGTTGATGTGCGCACGCGCAGTGTGGCGCTGCAGGGGCGCTCTTTGCCAGAAAGTGAGCCGCGCTCATGATCGCGTTCACGCAGACGTGTTGAATGGGTTGCTGCATTGCAGAAATTAGGAACAGCTGACAAGTTGGGCTACCTCGGGCGCTTGTGAACAGTGGTCAGATCAGCTCTGGGTCCTCAGCTGGTAACTTATTTGGGAAAAATGTGATGTTATGTTGAGTTTGTAGGAACACTCTTCACTTTAACTCATCAGAGCTAGAGAAACCTCTAGTGTTTGGCACACACCCACCCACCCCTGCGTCCCATCTAATATGACTAACCCAATGTGCCCAATGGTGTGGAAGAAATCTGCTTGGTACCACCAAAAACACCTGTTTTGCCACTTTGGTGGTGTAAATGTCCAGCACAGGTATTGGTTGTCAATTTGAAATCGGATTGGTTTTAGTGCATGGCTGTGTATATTTACATTAAATACAAATATTGTGTTAATTTAATATATCTGTTAGTTTAACACAATATTTATAGTTAAAGTACAGACACACTACTGTTCAAAAGTTTGAGGTCAAGAAATGAAAACTTTTTCCAGCAAGTATGCATTCTATTAAAAGTGACTGTAAAGATATATATATATATATATATATATATATATATATATATATATGT
>NW_015649593.1:333973-334579 GCF_001515625.1 Sinocyclocheilus rhinocerous
GAGAGGGGTTACATTGGTGCCGTGACCCGGATGGGAGTGAGGTTTGGGGGGGGGAGTGTAACGGAGGCCAGCGAGTAGGTGCTGTGCAGGAAAACCTCACTCCCCTGATCTCAAGAGACGCACTAGCGACTGACGCTAGTGGCTGAAGTCTTTAGCCTTCTTGTTAGTGCGTCCGCCTCCCATTCCGGAGACCTGGGTTCGAGACCCACTCGGAGCGAGAATGAGGTGTGGCGGAGCGGACCTGGGAGAGAGGGGTTACATATATATATATATATTAGAGATGCACCGATTGCAATTTTCTTGGCCGATTCCGATTTTTTTGGAAGTGTGACCTGCCAAAACCGATTTTTGCCAATTCCGATTTTCTTTCTAAGAACTATAATTGACAGCATACACATTGTGATTGACAGCATATATACACACTGTGAGTGTGCGCGTTGCACATAATTGCCGGCGCCGCTGGCAATAAAAGGATCGGCTTGGAATCAGCAAGACGTGAGACTGACCGGCCGGTCACCAATCCGGGCCGGTCATGCGAAAAATCGTCCGATTCCGATCACTGGCCGGTCAATCGTTGCTTCTCTCATATATATATATATATATAAG
>NW_015649593.1:334681-335201 GCF_001515625.1 Sinocyclocheilus rhinocerous
CTGGCCGGTCAGTCGTTGCTTCTCTAATATATATATATATATATAAGGGATGCACCGATACCACTTTTTCCAGTACTCGCCCCATACCGATACTTTTATTTTTGGTACTTGCTGATACCTTTATTATTACCGATATTTTTATTGCATTTGTACATTTTTTAAATATTGGGTACAGAAACCAAAAGGCTATGTATAATGTTAGTTGGTTAACTTCATTTATCAAATAGATACATTCAAACCAAAATGTATTCAGACACCTTCATCATTTCTCCCATTATCACAGTTTATTCGCTATAGTTTAGAAAATGGTAATAAAATATGACAAGAACTCAGAGTTAAACTGTGTCAGAACAAATTAATCTTGGTAATGTTAGATAATTTTGATAGAAAGGTATGTAATCAGCCCTCTACGGACACCTTGGCAATTGAATCGCCATTGGCTAGTAATTTTTTTAGTTTACTCACCAGACTGATAAATATATATATATATATATATATATATATATATGTATGTATGTGT
>NW_015649593.1:336312-341527 GCF_001515625.1 Sinocyclocheilus rhinocerous
TAGTTCTGATGTGCAGAACAAGATTGTTGAGCTTCACAAAATAGAAAGTGGCTTTCAGGAAAGAGCTAGAGTATTGAAAACGCCCATTTCCACCATCAGGACAATAATTAAGAATTTCCAATCAACTAAAGATGTTACAAATCTGCCTGCTCATCCAAAAGCAAACTCCAGCATATTAATTTGCCAGACACCCACTCAAACTTCAAACAGGACTGGTTTCTATGGTCAGATAAAAACTAAAAATTTGCTTTTTTAGCAGCAAACACTCAATATAGGTTTGGTGCACACAGGAGTAAAAAAGTCCCCCGTGTGTGCAAAGAAATATACTGCTGGATCTTTAATGTTGGTGTTTCTTCAGTGTTGTCACATGAAAAGATATAATAAAATATTTACTTTATATTTACTAATTAATATTATTATATTTATTTCCTTTTACTTTTCCATGTGCAACATGGACATTAAGGGAGGCACTACTTGCGGAGCTCTGGTGAATCATTGGTTGAGAGCTCACACGGAAGCATCAGATCAAAATAACGATAGAGATCGGAGTTTGCTACGGGATGTGTTAGATCAACAGAAGAGTTGCAAGATATTTTCACAGATTCACATTATGTTGAATTATTTTATAGTGACTGAATTCAGTTACTTACCCTCGTAGTTTTGTCATTAAGCCTGGAACCATCAACGTCGTTGATGAGTTTCTAGGTTGATGACGCCTCTAGACACACTTGGTGGAGGTTTCTAAGGTTTGTGTTCATTTTGTAATTACAGAGAAAAGACTCCCAAAAGCATTGTGAGCCTAAGTTTATTGTAAACCAGTTGCATCAAAGGTTTGGAAATGTGACCCACTGGCATAAAGTTGGCTTGACGTTGGACGTTCGATATTCGCAAGTTTCGCAATGATTCAACGGAGCTCCGCAAGGATCGCCTCCCTCATTTCCATGTTGCACAAGGAAAAGTAAAAAGAAATAAATGAATAAATAAACCTGGGAATAAATACATGTGAGAATAAATGAAATTAAAAAAATAAATAAACGCATGAATAAATACATTTAAAAATAAACAAATAAATCATAAATCAATAAATTAAATAAATATAAAAATAAATGAGAGAATAAGTAAATAAAAGTTAAAAAGAATAAAAAATAAATAAATGCATAAAATAATAATACATAAAGGAAAAATACATCAAGGAAAAAAGTAATAAAAAATAAATTCAGGGTTAAATTTTATTACAAATTAACTGTATTTGTTTTTATCAAGCCATTTATTTCTTTATTTATTTTACTGTTATTTTATTTATTAATTTATCTATATATTTGTTTATTTATTTTTAATTTCTGCAGGTTTGGTCCTCCATAACAGTCCTTAGTGCAATCCTGCCATGTAACTCGCATATGAATGAATTGAAAATGCCCACTCACTTTTTGCTAGTGGCTTCATACAGTAACAGAGAGCAATTCTTTGAGCGTGCTGGAGAGAGATGGAGACACGGATTGTGTGAAAATGCACAGCTAATGCAGTTCCGGAGATGCATGTTTTTCTAATCTATCTCATGCCCAGTTCTTAACCCCAGCTATGAAATAATAATGAAACTGAAATAGTGAAACTCCTCCCAGTATGCCATCTGTTGTTGCAATCACGTTCTTTATTTCCATATTTATTCTGGCATTTTAGCATACGTCCTGAAATCAGTCTGACCCACTTCCCACTGTTTTGAGAATTTTAAAGAGCTGTAGTCTGTCTCTCCTTGACTGTGATATTCATGTGAGTTCTGCATTGTCTTCCTTCTATAAAATAGCACAATGAAACATCTATTTGCATCTTTAAATCTATTTTGAATAGGCCTAATTCTGCAGATTTTTGTCCCTAATAATGCTCATTAGGATTCATCCAGGCTGCTGGCATTTAATTCTAGCATTTAATACAATTTATAATATTAGCCTCTCAAATCTCTCTGAATAGTTACATGCAAATTTTGTTTATACTAATAACACTCTTAAATCTGTGGCTGTTATGAGGAATCTGGGGTGTCTCAGCAGGAGTGTCAGAAATGATGAATTCTTTCCTGTAACTATCAGCCGTGTAAAATGGGGCTGATGGAGCGTCTCTGAATAAACTCTTGCATTAGGCGCTGATTAAAGTCCAGGGTAAATGTGATAGTTTCTTTCATTTCGGAGAGATTTACTACCGCAACTCTGGCTTGGCAGTTTCCGCTATTCGAAAATAAAGTAATCCATCAATTAGTCAGCAGCTCTATCAAAGCCACGATATTACGCACCAAATTGCCTCGAATGATGAACAGTTGTAATTTATGAACAAACCCGAGACCAGGCGGCAGACTGAGAAAGAGAGAGATTGCTGGGCTGAAATATTCAGATTGTTATTATAATTTTTTAAAGCTGTTGTTTTTAAATAATCAGTAATGTTAACAGTAGTAAATGGCTTGCTTGGGTGTAATAAACATGGATCGTTATTTATTTAATAACTCCCTGATGAAGTGTGTGCTTAAAATTTACCCAGTAAGCAGCCACATATTCTCAATGTCTGAATCATATGCTAAAAGACAGCTGGTGGCTTTGAAAGAGGAAGGAGTATAAAACATGTTAGCCTGATGAAAGGAATAGTCCATCAGTTATTATCTTGTGAAGCAAATAAGCTGTGTGTTTGTAGGAAACAAATCTCTTAAAGGGAACATCGGATGCCCACTTTCCACAAGCTGCTAGTATTCTTTAGGGTCTTCATGAAATTTCTGCAACATACTTTGGTTAAAATTCCTCAGTGGTCATGTGTAAAACAACACCCTTTTTAGCTTGTCAAATACGGCTCTCTTCAGAGCGACCCGTTTCGGTGCATGTCTCTTTAAATTCTAATGAGCTCTGCTCACCCCGACCCCTCTCTTCCTTCTTCTGGAGGTGCAGCTGGATCACGAACAGTGGGTACTGATCCATCCTTGAGTTTGAACTTTTTAGCAAAACCCTCGTTCAGAAAGCAGTCTGGAGTAAAACGATTTGCGCAGGCATAAACGATTTTAGGTGTATTCGGTGGCACATTACCATCATCTAAATCAGTGTTTCTCAATCCTGGTCCTGGGCGCCCCCCAGCACTGCACATTTTGTGTGTCTCCCTAATGAAACACACTTGATTCAACTCATTAGCTCATTAAAAGAAACTCCAGGACCTGAAATGGGTGTCAGATAAGGGAGACATACAAAATGTGCAGTGTTGGGGGGGCGCTCAGGACCAGGGTTGAGAAACGCTGATCTAAATGAATCCACTGCGTCCTCAACGGCTCTGATGTCGGGAGAAAATGAAGACTCTTATGTTCACTTTTGCATCTAACTACGAGTCTTTGTTTTTGTTACAGCTGCTCGAGCACCGAGAAAATGTCGGCCAGTGTACAACTGGCTGAGATATGTTAATACGGGACAGTCCATCAATGGCCGTGGGCGGGGCTTGAGCAATATTATGTCATATTGCTCAGAAAATCAAAACGGCTTGATAATTGACACTGTTTAGGTTTTTTGTGGATTAAAAAAGTAGTGAATGGATTTTTATCATTGTAGGGGGGTTGTGTCCACAAACTGCTAAGACACATTATATGCAAACAAAATACAAAAATGGATTTTGTATCCAATGTCCCCTTTAAGACGTTTTTAACTTAGAACTGTTGTTTCCGACTAAAATACAAGTTCTCTATCCTGCTTTCTCTAGTAAAAAAAGTAATCTTGTCTGAGTCAGTTGAGAAATATGCACAGATCAAGCACCGCTTACAAGTGAAAACCGTTCTTAACAAATGTTTGTAGATTTTGATGTGAGAGGGCAACTGGGGATGGAGTTTTTTTTTCTCTGGAGGAAAACTTATGGATTATACTGTTTGTTTGTTTTTTTTGGCCAGAAGTGATTGTTTATTTGTTTATTACCAACACGCAGTTGATGAACTAGAGTCATATCGGTTTTCTTGTGGATTATTGTGATGTTTTTATTACCTTTTTGAACTCTCATTCTGACGGCACCTATTCACTGCAGAGGATCCAGTGGTGAGCTAGTGATGTAATGCTAAATTTCCCCAAAATTGTTCCAATGAAGAAACAAACTCGTCGTCATTTTGGATGGCCTGAGAGTGAGTTTTTGTTTTGTTTTTTTCAGCAAATTTTTGGGAGAATTAATTGTTTAACTCGGCTGACCAGTTAATGGCAAGGCAGTGGGGTTTGACTTGTTAACTGTATTTCTTGCTAAATTGTGGATATTTAATTGTATTATAGTAGTTGTTTGAATGTAAATGTTAATGAAAAGTTTTCTTCAGGCATTATAGACCTCATTAAGTAACACTGTTATTATTGAAAGTGGCAGGGGGTTATGGGTAACAGAAAACATGCCCTGCACCCACTAATGTAGCAGTTTACCTATCATGGCCAAAGAACTTGTATTTCAGCTCAAGCGAATCTGAAGTTAAATTAAGCTTGGTTTTATTCTGTGTGTGTTATTTTCGAGGTTGACTCCTGTAAGATGACGTGTGAGATTCGACAATGAATGGTTTATGAAGAAAGGGGCCGGTTCAAGAGTGTGTGTTTGCATGCATGTTAAAGTTATGGGAGTGAAGGCGTCAGGATGTGTGGGTAAGAATAGGCTCATTTTTCACACAGACGGTTGCACTGAGGACACGTAGTGGCGATTTAATTCGTTTACATGAGAGGATGGAAATTGAAATATGGATTGGGGTCACAAATGCCTTTGTTAGCTTCCATATAAGGGCTAAAATATTTTCCTGCTCCTCGTCTGAGCTTGCAAGTGTCTATGTCAGAGTGTGCTTATGTCTGATTATATTTAGATGTAAGGAGCCACAGAAAGGTATGAACTGGATCTCGGTATGTGTCTGTCTGGGTGGACTTATAGTGTGCAAATTGTAACCTCCGTAATGAATATTTCCCTTGTTCTTATCATTGAGACACTCTACAGTTTCTCCCTCTCTCTCCCACGCTCTCCCTGTCTTCAGAACTCTTGTTGCCCTCATTAGTATTCATGTAGACCTAATACACTGAAAACATAAACAGACTGTAGTTTACTGTCTTTTTTGTAGCATATATATATATATATATATATATATATATATTAGGGCTGCACGATAAATCGCATGCGATATTTAACGCGCATCTTGTCAGAAAAGCCGGTTCTGTAATCAGCGGTAAATCTCCATCACGTGCGTGCTTTCACA
>NW_015649593.1:341542-342641 GCF_001515625.1 Sinocyclocheilus rhinocerous
TAGAGAACATTTCATGGAACAACAAACCAATATTTATACTGTCACAAAAAAATAACACTGACACTGTCATACAGGGCTCTACGTTTATTTTTCTTTTTAGGAGCGCTTGTGCTCCTAACTTAAAACATTTAGGAGCACAGTCAAAAATTTAGGAGCACCAAAATTTGATAAAAAATAGCCTTCCCATTATGAGGTGATATTTGACTCCTTAAAGTGATTTACAGTAGAATTTTGTTTTTACCTTTGTAATGGCATTTTTCTATCTTTATTACAAGTATGTAATATTTATGTCAAATTTAAAAAAAAAAAAATTTTTATAAGCTTTTTAAAAATTCTAGATAAAACCATAGAATAAGAACAAGTAGAATAAGAAGAGTAAGTTACTAATCAAATGAAATCAGTATTAAAATTAATTTGTACAGAGGTAGCACAGAAGAACACAAAAGTGGCTTGTAGGGGGATTTTTAGACATTTAATGAGGATCAGAGGTGGCATGAGTGCAATTAAATCCATAAATTCATGTTTATTCATGAATTTAGTGATTAATGATTAAAAGATTAATGTTTTAAAAAATGTTGAATTTAGAAATATTAAATGATTTAAAGAACTGAAAAGATACTTTAAAAATGAAACTAAATCTGCCAGCAGGTGGCGACAAGTCACTGATTTTATCACTGAATCATTCATTCAATTGATTCATTCGAACGGCTGAATCATTCAGGAATGAAGCAAGTGACAGTATTTATGAATGGGTAATCATGAATCACTGACTCACTAGAATCGTTTAAAAACGCAGTTCATTCATAAACGAGACACCGCTGTGTTTGAATGGAGATGCGCAGCGGCCTGTTTATTTAATCACAAAACGGACAAATTTTTTTTAAAAAAAAAAAAAATGGGATAAAAAGGTTTTAAATTTTGGGTTTAAAAAAAACAGAGCAAAGGGAAAGAGAAAGTGCGATCTGTATTACAGCTCTCTATATGAAGCATAAAGGCTGTATTAGAGCCACAGAAAGAGCATAATACATAATTCATAGCCTAGGGTGAAATCATTACGTACATTAACAATGATTTGGGACAAATATAATGTAATTTAATG
>NW_015649593.1:342674-345070 GCF_001515625.1 Sinocyclocheilus rhinocerous
TTATTTTATTTTTTTCTGAAGTTAACTCATAACCTCAGTCAAGGTTTCTTGCACGGAATGTGTGAATGAAAATTAGACCAGATTCTTGCTGCTGCTGTATCTTTAGGTCATTAGGGCCCAAGCCACTAGGGACACTAAATTGCAAAGATCTTGAGTTTTCGTCTAAGATCCCTGGCAGCCTGACAAAATTTGATGTTTGGCCATGGAACAGGAAGGAATGTCCAAATAAATGAACTTAACCATAACGACACGCCCCGTTTTTATAGCATTAAATTACTAGCTAAAGTCAAACTTAACACAAATTGAACATATATCGGCGTGATAACAACTACCTTTAATGACCAAAACCATCTTTCGGAAAATTGTATTGGAAGTGTAATTAATTTTTTTTATTTTGACTCAAGTCCCATTCGTTTACACGGAGAGGGCGGGGTTTATGACCTGTACTGCAGCCAGCCACCAGGGGGCGATCAAAGAGCCCACAGCTTCACTTTTCAGGACGTGTGAGGCACACCTGGTTAAACGCTGCAGGGCAGTAGCCCTCCAGGATCAAAGAGACCCATATCTGATGTATGGTGGATGTTGAGATGACTTTCTGTTTTCTGTATTTGTGTGAATGAGAAGATGGTATTAGTGATCATATTAAGGTATTATGGCATGAGTAGTTTAGAACAGTATCACATGATACTGATGTTACTGTAACTGAAGGGTGAGATCAAGGTGGAGTTCAGCACTTGCTCGGATGAAATCGATAGTTCATCGATAGACTACTTTTAGCCTTGTATTTTTGGCAGGATGTTCATGATGGACAGAAAAGGAGGGTGCCGGAGGGGAAGGCGTTGGGAGAATGACCTGCCCGTCGGACTGTTTGATAGTCAAGCAACTAGCAACTATTGATTGAGATTCTAGATCACTAACGGCAACACTAATGTTCTAACACGCACACACACATGCTCACAAAGAGTTGTACAAGACATTTAAAGCTGTGTCCAAACAGGCAGTTGCCTTCCTGTCCAGACAGTCATTGACTTGCTGGGCAGCAGTTTTGAATGAAGGCACCAGACTGCTTTCCAGGTGTCACGTGTAATGATCTAAAACACATTGATGTCAGCTTTAGAAATATCCAAGGGAGTATGTAATGACTACAATGCTTATTTGCCAGTAGAAATTGAATCAGATGTTGAAAATTGAAAGAAAATTTATGTTCATAAATTAATTTACTACTTTTAACTGCTCCATCAGACGCCATTGTTATTTTTGTCTTTTTTCTTCAACCAACTGCTGACCCACGCAAGATTGTGGGATATCAGGCTGCATAGAATATATCTATGCTAAAAATCGACCAGATGGAGGAATCTAATTAGGCAGGATGGATGCATGCCTTGTCATGTCGTTCAGTTTATTGTTCAAGTTTTAAGCACAGACTTAAAACTTAGTATATTTCAGTCTGCAGTGAAAATAGAGCTATGAAAAACAGGAAAGCATGCATGTTTCCTTTAGTAGAATGTTTTGGGGCAGAAAAAGGTGTGTGTGTGGCTGTGCTGTATATCTGTCTCTCTCTTTCTACAATCTGGTGTGTTTCCTCACTTGTGTGGTAATGAGCTTGATGAATATTCATGAGGCAGGGCTGTTGGCAGCATGTAGGTCAAGTCAAGTCAAGTCACCTTTATTTATATAGCGCTTTTAACAATACAGATTGTGTCAAAGCAACTGAACAGCATTAATTAGGAAAATAGTGTGTCAATGCAAAATGACAATAGTAAACACTAATTTTCCAGTTAAAGACAGTTCATCATTGAATTCAGTGAGTGTTCATTCAGCTCAGTTCAGTTTAAATAGTATATGTGCAATCAAGTCAACGATATCGCTGGAAATGAAGTGTCCCCAACTAAGCAAGCCAGAGGCGACAGCGGCAAGGAAACAAAACTCCATCGGTGACAGAATGGAGAAAAAACCTTGGGAGAAACCAGGCTCAGTCAGGGGCCAGTTCTCCTCTAACACAAACACTCGGTTTAGCGGAACCTTTACGATTAATTAACCGTGAGGTTTCAAAGCGCGTTTAATCGCGAAACCGGTTAATCGCTGCATCCCTACATGAGATTTGGATTTTTTCCTACATGGATCCCTACATGGATTTTTTCTACTGGCCCGATTGGGCCAGTGGTTCAAATTTTTACTTGCCCTGCCAACATTTTCACTGGCCCTGCCACAAAAAATAAAATATTTGCTATTATCGTTGTTTTTGATCTGTTATCTTGTATTCTAATAAATAAGGTTATATGACACCAATATTTTAGTTACCAATTAAACTTTACAATTCTCTATTTCAATTTTGATACCACAGCAAAATCACTAGCCAAAAATAAACATAAATATAAAGTTTAAACATTATTAAA
>NW_015649593.1:345089-359969 GCF_001515625.1 Sinocyclocheilus rhinocerous
ATTAAATATAGGCCTATAGCACAAAAATAGAAATGAAATGATGTTTTAGATTTTTATGTTTGTAGATGTTCAGGTACAGAAATGGAAATATCACATATCAAATAACATTTGCATATTCTTCACTCTGTGTTGCACCTTGATTTTTTCATAGCCATTTGAAATTAGAGGCAACCACTGTATTTTAATCATGAATTGAAAAAAAAAGTGCAATGTTTGATTTATATTAGACTGTATCATTTCAAAATCTGAAGCAAAAACAGAATAACCTGATTTTCACTATGTGAAATTATGCTACAAAAAACATCAGTATGAAACAGAAACAGCAGGTGGGCTGAATGAGACGATTCACTCTCTGACAGCAGGCGGCGCTTATGGTACAGTGATACAGCGTTTCCTTGGTTACCACTGTAAACACAGCAGCACTGGGCGTTAACACTAATTTAAATGCATTATACGGAGACAAAATGAAAAGAAAACGCCATTTCTGAAAACAGTCAGTTCCGTTCCCCTCAGAAACACATTCATAAAATACAATATTTAGATTTTCGTCCTGTATTTCGCGCATCGTGAACAGTGATCTTGTTCTGCCTGCTACAGTATTTTCTCCACTTTGGGCCTGTTTACACCTGGTCATTTCATGCGTTTTCGCTGATCGAATATCTATCTGATTTGTTAAAACGTTTCCATTTACACTTGGCCACATAAATGTGTCGTCGCAAAACGGATTTAAATCCGATCTTCAATTCTCGCGCTATATTTAAATTTAACAGAGTTCACGTCAACGAAATCAAAAGATAAGCGCTGCATTTTATTAATTATCAGCTCATTTCAAGATCAAAGACCGCAATAGGAGAGCGCGCGGCATCAGCACTGGAAAGATAAGTTTGTCTTACTACTTTTAATGAAGATGATTGTGTGTTGAGCGTCTGCGTCTTACTTTCAGTTTCATTTGCGGCAGTTTGCGCGTCGGCTTGCTGAAGAGAAACTCAGCTACTCGTCCGCAGCGATGCGTGTTGCATTAGCGCAGTCTGACTAATGTCATATAGCCTATAACACGCTCTCACACGTTTATTATTTTAACATTTCGGGAGGAGTAAAATTTACATATGTGGTTTCAACAACCAGATGCATTTACACTTGTCCAGTTTCGTCTGGAACGCGGCCCAGACCACCTCCTGAAGTGGTTTGAGCGATCGGATTTATATCCGTCTCGAATGCGTTTTGGAGGGCATTTACACCTGGCCTTTTCACGATCGGATAGCTGTCCGATCAGACAAAACGCATGAAGTGACCAGGTGTAAACAGCCCCTTAAGTGTCCGTCTTCAGCATCTCTGGCCTCTGTTAATGCCTGTTTACAGACTAAGTATAATAATAACGTAATATTTTAATAATTTCTTTTGAGTCAAATTCTTACATTTAATCAGTCAATTAGAATAAAATACATTTGGGCTGTTACCAAACAAATGATATCAGTATCAAAATTCATCTTTGCAATGCAGAGGAAACACAGAAGCTGCATGGGATGAATTTCCCACACTTAGCGATTGAACCAAATCATTTAAACGGTTGATTCATTCAGGAACAAATTGCCGTCATGTTGCACAGAGATGCAAAACAGCGCTGTGACTGTGTTTGGAATTTTTTTTGTTGGCAAAATAAAGCAAAAACAGGGAATATAGTGTCTAAAACGTAAGTCTCATAATATTACCTTCTTGTTTAGTATGTCCAGCGCTTTTTTTTTAAAAGTCTGGTCCCTGTTTTTATACAGTCTATGGTCTAGTCCAGCGTTTATCGGGTTGTGCGTCAGTAATAATGGTCCGTGGGGAAACACGGTGTTCCGTGTGTAGTTACAGTAAATGGACTAAACGAAGCCTCGAGGCAAATAATTTGCCTCGATGATTTTTTGTATTCGAGTTACTCGAGGTATTCACGGAATCGTTTCAGCCCTAGATCAATATGTATATAACCAGTATTAATTTACTAAGAATTTTATTATTCATAATAATAAACATATAAATAAAAAAAATATTTTTTAAAATATAAATAATAAATTACCCATTCATGATGATATTGTTTTAGCATAATGCTCATGTAGTTGTTGCGTCAAAAAGCACAAATAATAATAATAATAATAATAATTTAAAAAAATTGGTTATCAGACAAAGCAAAGTCTGTATTGTTCATAAAAAGGTTATATTGGTTCATTGGTCTCTAGTCCTCCTGTTTTTTTTTTTCTCCTTCACTATTTTCTGTTCTTCTTGTGTTGTTGTTTATCAGTTGTCTGCTCAACATTATATGTAAGTAAATTTCTGTTAGGTTGAGGCTGTTTTACACTGAAAGCTGTTCAGTAGAAAGCCAGACTGTGTTATTGTGCAAGTTGATAACTCTCATTTTCAATATTTTTCGTTTTGTTTGCTTTGTTCTGCTCCACCTGTCTCCTCCTGTCTATCTCTTTCTCCTTTCTCTCCCTCTCTGGATGTCAGCTTCTCTCACTCTTTCTCTCTGTGACTTTACTTGTCTAAATACCTGTCTCTCCTCCTCACTTTTTTTTCTCCCTCTCTGTCTCCCGCTCTTATGCGTCTAACGGCTCGTTAAGCCATCTGTAAAACCTTTGATCTCAAAGCTTTGCCACTCAGCAGCCAAACAGAGAAGTGTGTGTGTGTGTGTGTGTGTGTCCGACTTAGGTTTGTTTTTACGTGTGTGAGAGATGAACAAACTCTGAGCATGTGTGTATTTAGCGCAGCATCTCTCATAGTGTTTTGGAATGAAAGTCCAGCAGGATCCATATTTTGAAGCACTTAATAGCTTCATTATAATAATTTGTGGATCTTGCAGTCTAAACCATTTGAATTGAAGTGAGGTATTTATACCAAGCTCATAAAAAGTATTCTCTTCAAGAATGAGTGACTTTATGAAGCTGATGCAAATGGTTCAGGAGTCATGAAGTGTAGTTTTAAAGAGCTCGTCAGCATGATTTCTGATTGAATCAAAGCAAGGTTTAGGATATTTAATAGCAGCCAAAGTGAAGTGGAAATTTACCAGTGGAAGTGATTGGAAATGCACCACTTGCTTCAAATTCCTGGTGGGTTTTAGTCTGCTATAGCTGTATGTCACTCCTCGTCTGGCCTTGCGTAGACAAAACTTTGACTGTTGGAATAAATTTTAGTCTAGTGCTTGACTGATACGGGTTTTTAGTAATGGCCACTATGATAGGTAAAGAGCAATGTGGTCAATTGATGATATAATGCTGATATATGCATATCATAATATTCCTTGTGCTTCCTGTTTCCAGCCAATCAAACCGAACTGGTGAGTTAAGCCAGAGACGGAGAGAGATATGGAGAGATACCAACCTCTGTGCCTTGATAACCAATCACATTGTAGCCTTGAGTTATAAGATAGTCAATCACTGTTTGCGATACCATAGAAATTAATAAGTGCTATTAGGCCTGTCGCAATAATCAATATATCGACTTATCGCACAATATATGTACATGACCTCAATAATTTTTGGTGACGCAATATATCGCCCATTATATTTACTTAAAAATTAATGTCACCATGTTTTGTACATTCCACTTGCGCCTGTGTCTTTTGCAGCTTCTCGAACATAACGTGGTGTTATCATGAGGTGCTAGTTGAAATTTAAAAAATGCTTCTACAAAAAAAGTTTCATCTGCAGATATGGCCTTGTTTAGGGATCTGTGCCTTTGTGCGTACAGACATCTGACTGCTAAGTAGTGATTGTGTTTTTCAGCAATAGTGTGCACCCTTCATTTACAGAGAAAAGAAGGTCAGGGAAAAATCTGTAGATGGAAAAATCTCCATACAAGTTCTTTGTGCATTTTTCTTTTTTTCTACTTTGCACTTTTTGTTAGAAAATGTTTATTTACTATTTATTCAGGTTTTTTAAGGTATCTAATATTTTGATACTGAATTTCCATGATCTAAATATTCTTAAAAATTCTTTAGAAGTTTGTTGTCTGTAGCGTCTGGACCAATCAAACACAATTTTTCATTTGATTTAACAAATCAGTTATTCATTAGATTACATTTGGAAGTGTGTAGGCCTTCTTGCATTATTATGCTGTTGCATTATGATTAAATATTCAGTGGTATAAAATGTTTTTTAAAATGACAATAATATCGTTTATCGCAATTATTTCTGGGGTAATATATCGCACAACAGAAAGTTGTTATCGTGACAGGCCTAAGTGCTATAAACTTAATCCTACCTGGTGCAGATTTTGTCTCTGACTTCTCTTATAAAACAGCATTTTTTTTTGGCTAATCTTGGAGGCTTGCCTTAAAGGTGCTCTGGTTAAGCCACATTTTTGTGAGCTAAATGCTCCAGATGGGTCTCGAAGGGTTGTAGGCATGTTCTCTGAGGCTTAGGCACAACTTTTATCTGCATATCACTGATTGGCCCGCTAAAACGGCAATCTGTAGCTGAAAAATCAGGCCTAGCTTGAGCTTTCTTACTGTTGCTGAAGAACCCTGTGAAAATCATCATTGTATATTTGAAGTTCTTAGTTTATATTAGTCCCCAACATCCTGTTTTAAAAGGAAATACATCAACATGAAAACTGCCCTCATCAAGTCATTTCATGGGGTCTTTAAACATTATGGAGATGAATATCACACCCTACGGGAGATGAGTGTATGTTTGTGTGTGTATGTCAGTGGCTGAAAGGACATCCTTTCAGTCTCATCTGTTCATCAATGAGAGGGACCACTCAGAGCGGACATTCATCTCACTCTGCCTCTGTGCTGTCCATCCAAACGGGTGGCCTGGGGTCTCGTCTCATCAACACGTCTGCTAGTTTAGAGAGCTGTGCTTCTGATCAAAGCCATGTGTGTCTCTGAGGGCTCTGATGTCATTCTCATCAGATATGATGTCTGGATGCTTAATAGACCTGCTCAGAATACCTCCTGACAGCCATGCACACATACACACTGATGCCTTTTATAGCACTTTGTGTCACCTTCTTCTTAGGAGCAGAATCAATTAAGTAATTAAGTTAGTGTCAAAGTCTTTATCACTCATTCAACCGGACAGTTTTTTTCTTCATCCATCTCTGGTGATGTCTTGGTTCTTTCTTTCATTTCAGTGCTTCTCTCTATTTCCATCACTCTTGTCATCTGCAGAAAATGCATCCTTTTAATCAGTCTCAGTCTTCTGAGAAAGCATGCTTTATTGTTGTTTGAACATGTTAATGAAACAAATCAAATTAAGATTTCTTTTAATGGTTGGTAATTTTGACTAAATAAATATCTCATTCTACTGTGTCTACTCTTCTTGCATTGTGCACATTTGTTTTTCTGCCAACAGTGCCCGAAACAATCAAGCATGTGATTAATTGCATAAAAGTATATTTATGGTGCTTTGTGCATTAATATGTCTGTAAACAATCCATACCTGGTATGTGGGCGAATGACATAACACTCATTTTTTGTTTTTGTTTAAAAATACATTAAAAACGCAGTTCATATTTTAATACACCTCTATGAATATGTTTTTATTTTCTGAAATAGATAATAATAATGTTTTCTCCCCTTGAAATTTATTAAAATAAATTATTGAAAAGAAACCCTTATTCAGCAAGTCTTTTTTTCTTTTGATACTTATTAGGATAGAAATATTTTGGTGAAATCAGACATACTTGAGCTCTACCAAAATTGTTTGTCTAATAATGATGGAAGTGTTTGTTTACACAGTTGTTTTATTCTGACTTTTTATTTTTTTTGGGTTTGCTGAAGTTCTGTGGCCTGTAAAGAGCTTGTTAAAAAGACCCATGTGTAAATGCCCTCCAAAAGTGTGTTACAAAAAACATTTGGCTGCCCAGCAATAGGATCATCACAGAAATAAACTGTATATCACATTCATTTTGGTTTTGCAGAGACACTTTTATGTGGCCAGGTGGAAATGAATTGGACATTCCCAATTGGCAAACAATCCAAACTGCTCAATAAGCATGAATCGTAAATACCCCACAATGCCCCATAGAAGTTTTTCATCTCTAAACCTCCGTGTGGCGACACACATGTGATCTATTACTCTCATTAAGCCACCAAAACAAGTGTATGAATGTTTTTATGAGAGGTAGTGCTGCACATAGTGTGAGGGTCTTCAGCAGGGGGTCTGCCAATTATTTTATTTTCAAAATCATTAGTGAGAAAATTAAAATGTGTTAAAAATACAATATTAAGTTAACTGCAGTCCAAGCTAAAGTTCAGCTGAATGATTCATAGTCCCTCCCACAATAAAATGATTAAGTTAAATTTAAATATCACCATTTGTTAGAAATAAATGTGTATGTGTAAAATGCAGACTGTATTCCTTCACACCAGTCCACACAGATAGGATAGAGAGTTATGAAAGGCAAATCAAGGGTGCAGATAAAAGCATTAGGAAGGAAGAATGTGGTTGACTAGTGAGAAGACTGGTAGAAACAGGAAGAAAAGTGAAGCACTCTTGGCAGAGAGCGTTTGATCGTGACTTGTTGCCCTTGAATGTCTTCTGTTAAATGTGTGAAGGGGAAGCATTTATCTTCTGTATACCTGTGTGAGCGTGTCTATCTGTCCTCTAGCTGACAGCAGCACTCTTCATGTTGACACTTATTCTCTCTTATCATCTGTTTTTACACACTACAGCTTCACTCTGAAGAACACATCTGTACCTCTTGCTGCCTAATGCTGCCTTCAAGTCCTTCTGGAAAGCTATTTAGATGTTTCTCAAGTTGTAATTATGAAGTGATGGGCAATTGGGCATACAGGTAAGATTTAAAAGTAGGGATGCTCCGATCAGGATTTTTGCAGCCGATACTGAGTACCGATTTCTTGTCATGGTGATCCGCCGATACCGATGCCGATTCTGATGCTTCAAGCTTTATATAGACTGTTTCAATGGGCGCACGTGCCTGGCCCGAAGTTAACTTCCGGTCTGTGTTACAATACTAACATTTATGATTGTTTATGGAGTTATTGCTTTTTCTCAACTTTTATTTTGGCGGAAACGAGCAGGAAGACAACAGCAGATTTATAAATGAGTCTCATTACGAATAAGTCGCACGTATCGATCGCATTGTCACGTACCTTGTAAAAAAAAATCATAAAAATGTGACTGAGCAACTGAGTATACTGTTACAGCGCAGATTTCCCTCGCGCTTTGAACCCTGGCTAACGAGCAGATAGCACCGCGAGTTCATGCAGCGCTGTCAGAATGCAATGCGTGCGTGTATTAGAAAACATGACGTTCTGCAGTTTATTTACTAATTGTTGTAGGCTAATTAAATTTGTCTATTTTAATGTAAAACAACATATTTTTCGTCAGTGATAGAAATATGATTTAAGACAGTAGTGTAAGCAAGTTTAGTTTGAAAACGTTTAATAGTAAATAAGACACAATTAGACAAATCCAGCAGATCTCTGCGCTCATATGATCAACTACTCCTAATGGTTCCGCGATCTCGTCTAAAATGTAGAGGGGATCGTGCTTTCTCTGTGGCAGCTCCTAGGCTCTGGAATGCCCTTCCTCTGTCTATTAGAACTTCTCCAACCTTGGTTGTTTTTCAGAGTTCGCTTAAAACTCATTTGTTTTTTCTAGCTTTTGACAATGTTTTTTAGCTGTGTATGATATTTGTTGTTACTATTATTATTTATTTATTTTTCTTTTATTTTACTATTATTATTTTTCATTTGTTTTTATATAATTATTTTTTGTTTTTCTCTTATCTTTCTCTGTACAGCACTTTGGATCCAGTCGTGGTGTTGAAAGTGCTTTATAAATAAAGGGGTGACATCACGTCACAGGGTCTCTCTTTCTCTCTCTATAGCGTATGCACCCAGATGTGTTCTCAGGTACCGAAATTTGGCACCGATTTGGCACGCAATTCGGTCGGTACCCGTAAAAGTTCCGAGTTCGGTACCCAACCCTAGTGGCCGTGGAGCCGTAACGCGCCGCAGACGCGTGCAGTGAGGCGCAGATCAGCTCTAACGTCACTGAATCTGCTGTTAAAAATGAACCATCTATTCATCATATTATCATGCAAAACATACTCGACAAACAGCACATTTTTCATTGTTTCTCGAAACGTCATAGCATTTCCACACCGGTGATAAAAGATTTAAAAGTGTCATATTTTGAAGAGTGCTTTCCCTTTAAGAGCACTGCATGTCCGAGTGGTGTGCATTCATGCACAAAATGTCCTGTAAGCACTTTCAGACTCTGTCTTATATAAACCAAACTAATCGTTCAGATCCATTTGTTATAACTCTCTGAGCTCTATTCACTAACAAGTGTTTTTCAACCATCTAATCATTATCCCATGGTCCCTCCTCTATTATTGTAATGACTTTTTTTTCTTCTCATGCAAACAGAATACACACTGCAATTCTAAAGTTTTGGATCAGTTTAAAGTAACGTTTTTGAAAGAACCACCAAGACTACAAATGAACTTGTAAAATATTATTACAATTTATAAAAATGTTCTATTTTATAATTTTATAAAATTATATTTTTTACTTATAACTTAAAACAATATTTTTTACTTCATACATAAATAAATATTTGCAAATTAACTTAAATCCTCTAAAACTTTTGTAAAATACTATGAACAACCACAGGTTTGCGTGATAACTTAATTTTCCTTTAATTATATCATATTTACAGTTTAGCATATTTTATATATTGTTTTAATATATAGGCCATACATATTGCCTATATTTAAACTCGTTTAACAAACATTAAAAGTTTCACTCACGTGAAATCCTGTTTCCACCATAACTGCGCTGGTTCTCGTGCCCGAACTGGAATCGCGTTTGGTGGAGAGCTGCTAACTTCAGACCTCCACCCTACGTTTCACTCATAATCATAGCCGAAACGTGCTGTGACTGACTCCATAACCTGCCCATAAACAAACAGTAAACAGCTCTGAGGACATATTTTAATATACAAAGCATTTATGTTCTGTATCTTTTTCTGTATAAAATCATTGATTTTATGCAAGGCATCAGGCCTTTCCATCATGCGAAAAGACTGATGCAACACTCGTTTAGGTGACTCACACCATGCCCCTGTATGTTGCGTTGCATAAAATTTAATGATATACAGCACAGTAACGATTTTATAGATAAAATAAGATGTACGCAAAATGGGTTGTGCCGATAAACGATAGTATTGTGTATCGATGGTAGTCAGAGATATCGACGATAGCAGATGTCTTTGTCGATAGTCAAGACGATATAAGGCTCATTCTCCTATTAATGTATTAAATTACTATTATTATTATTATTATTATTATTCGGCGGCCTATTATAATTCAGCTATTATTATAAAATTCCCCCGCTATTTCACTTCAGCACCACACACACACACACACACACACACGCAAATGAGGATTAGAGTCTCCAACCACAAACACAGACATACATCTTCTGCTGATATAAGGTATTTCATTGCACTTTAACAAGTAATCTGAACGGCCTGTATATGTGCAATATTTTAAATAAGCCCCCACTAACGGAGTTTAATGCCACATGTTAGAACGCATCTCATTCTTGTTTCTGTGGCGGTGCGTCATGGGGCGCGCGGTCCGGAGCGCTGTATGACTGATGTATCCGTTTAATTTAACTTTACTCCAAATATATGAACTTACCTGTTTTAAACACTTTTATATTTAACGTGTTCGTTTATGTTCAATATTTAATGCTAAACTGTTGGTCTTTAAAATAAATCTACTTTTGACTTTCACCGTTGACTGCAGACCTTTTATACTGATAACTTCCGTGCGCCGATGTGGAAAACTTGTCATAGGACGCGCGGTCCTAATAGCGATTGTATGACTGTTGTATCCGAATATATATGAGCTATCTGTTTTAAATATTTTTATATTTAACATGTTAGTTTATCAGTATGTTTGAAAGTATATTATTTAGATTAGTGGTGCTTCCACGCAACAGAGGCTTTACTCTGGCGCGAATGGTTTAAAACACCAAATAGTTATGTAATAGCCTATGACAAGTACAGAGAGTCTCTCTCTTGCCCCACCCACCCATGCACGATAATATCGTGTATCGGCGACCTCACGGGCTGGCGATATGACGATATGAAAAATGACCATATCGCCTAACACTAACGCAAACCTGTATTTTACTGAAGAAATGCATCAATTTGATCGCACTTTGCTCTCTCCTGAAGAGGATCCAAATAGCCTACCCCACGATAAATAACTTAATCGCTGGGTTACGTCTGACCCAGTATCTGGGTAACACAAAAACTACCCAAACAATGGCTTGTTACGTCTGACCAAGGAGCTGGGTAAAAAAAAAAACTAAACACTGAAAAAATAAACTCCCCAAAACAAAAAGACCCATATGGCTCAACCCAGCATTTGGGTTGAAAAAATAACCCAGGATTTTTTAGAATGTAATATTGCAATTGTCAGTTATCGGCCATAGCTTGAAAACAATTATGTCAGTCTGAATCAAAATGAGTACTTTGGGGTTTGTAGTTCCATTTTAATTAGCATTTGAATGAGGTCACCCTTCTCATTTAAATTTGATTTCTTGTAATGGCTCTTTAAGGAATAGGTCACCCCAAAATTGTGAACTCGGCCTGTACCTTTAATGACCCACTCCTGATAACCATTTCATAATTTATGGCTGTTATCAAAGAAATTTTAATGCAGAGACGGGGTGTATAAAACATTCTCTACACGTGATCCGTCGCTTTCTTTTTTTATTCTTCCATTTTTATTCAGCTCACTCTTTCACTTCGTTTCAGCTTTTCTCTCACAATTTCTCTGTCTTTCCATCTCTCCCAACAGTAGATTGCTGTCCAGTGCTGAGTTGATCATCTGTCTCTTTCTGTCTCTTCCACTCTCTCCCTTCATCTCTCTCACTCTCATCTCTCCTGCTCACATTCATACTTGTGCACCTTTTGGCAATAGTTATTTAATTAATTGTTGAACCTAATATTGATTGAGCTGCACGTGATGTGCAAACTTGAATTGGCTTTAGTATTGATCTACTTTTAGTTTTTATTGAACTTATAGGCCTCTATGTTGGGAATAGTTTTTTGCCTTCTTGACTAGGAAGTGTGTGCTTCAGGGGCGGATCTACCGGGGTGGCACTGGGTGGCATACGATTTTCCTCATGATCGGCCCGGATCGGTGATCGGCCAGTCAGTCTCACTTCTTTCCGATTTCGAGCTGATCCGTTTTGTTACCAGCGGCACAGGCAATAACGTCAGCCGCGCATTCTCGCTCTCTTCTCTCCGACGACCCCTTCTCTCTCACCCACATCTCATTCGCTCCGGTTAAATAGTGCTTGTATTGCGCATTATTTTAGTCATTCCCGCAGGTTTCGCGCTTATACCAAACGCGAGCGCACAGGGCTCTACGCTTACTTTTCTTTTTTGGAGCACTTGTGCTCCTAACTTAAAAAATTTAGGAGCACGTTCAAAATTTTATTTTGTGCTGTTGTTTGCAATTTTTTTTTATTTGTTCTCATTTTATTACTGAGTTTTTACTTGTGTTTTTTTATGAAAATAAAACTTTGCGTTGAAGAATTATACTTTAAAGCAGTGTATTTGTAGTTAGTATGCTATAGGGCTGGGCGATATGTTGATATTAACGTAAATCAACGATGTCTCGTAAGTATCGTGATGTCAATGTCAACAGTCAGTTAACAGACGATTATCGACATTATCGGTAAAAAATTACAAATGATAAACCTAGTAAGTTGTAAAAAAATATTTTACATAGCCCCATAGTCACCATACAGGTCTTTTTGCATGCAAGAATGAAATAATTTAGTAGGAGGGTTGGGCATCGAAAAGCTATTCCAATTTCGGAAATCAGATCAGATGCATAAGGTCAGGAATCAAATTACTTGTTATAAAATTACACATTTCAATTCTGCTTCTCGATTTCTGTATGCGCTTTTATTGTGATTTCAAAAGATTCAACTGCAACTGTTAAATTAAACAATTGCAAATAGCAGCTAACTTAATTCCTGTGATGTGTGTACTGCTAGGCGTCTTTGGTTTCCTCTTTTTGTGTAATTTAAATGGTAAATTGTGCCTTTTTATCGTATGAGTCACTTATCAAAAGTTGCTAAAAGTTGCCAAATAAATTTTAAAAAACAGCTCAATTTGTTGCTAGGTGCTTTTGGAAGAAAAAGTTGCTACACTGTTAGACTCTTTATTGTATTTTTGCGGTAACTTACTGGCAGCACTATTGCCAGTAAGTTACTGTAACTACCCCTTTACAGCAGCATATGGCAAGTTCATTTTACAGTATAATGCCCTTACCGCAATTTCATTTTACAGTATGATGGCCTTACCGCAATTTCATTTTACAGTGAAATACCCTTACTGCAACTTAATTTTACAGTACTATATCCTTATATCCTTACTGTAACTTAGTTTTACAGTATAATAATATTACATTACTTTTACTGTAATTTATTTTACACTATTTTAATTGAATAAATTCCAAATAAGTGACCTGAGTCCATGTACAACAGTATATTTTTTATTCACTGTCACTGGACAAACAAGGTAACAACTTGTGCAACAGCAGTTATTCCCAGTATACTAGGTTAACACAGAGAGCCATGAAAATCATGGGAGTTAAGCAGCATCCCACACTTCAGGCTGTCTTTGCTGATTTCCCCAGTAACTGTTTTTTTTTTAAATTACAGCAAAGTCTAACAGTGTAGGGTAGTCTGAAAATTAGCAAAATTTAGCAACAAAATTGCTAAGTTGGCAATAGGGCTGCACGATAAATCGAAATGAAATCGAGATCGCGATTCGACAGAAGCTGCGATTGTCATGCGTATCTTTCAGTGAAGCACGGTTCTGTGATCAGCAGTAAATCTCCATCCAAAGGCCAGAGGGAAACCCAGAAAATGCCTATCGCTGCAGCTGAATAAACAGAAGATTCAACAGCTTTCATTAATTCAACGTGACTAATAAACACACGACTACGGCAATATACGGTTTATCTGAGTTCTTATTATTATAATTTTCATTAAAATAAAGTATATTTATAATGCAATGCCTTTATCACTGCTTAAAGGGATAGTTCACCCAAAAATGAAAATTTGATGTTTATCTGCTTACCCATGTAATTTTAATAGAACCGCATGTCTTCTTTAGTGATACAAGCTCAGAAACATTTATAACCTGTTGACTTTTTTTATGTTGTGTATTGACTTGGTTCCATGATGGATATTGAAATGTTATTTTATTTTTCATTTAAACAGTATAGATGATTTCTTAATGGTAATACAATATTTGTGAACACAACTGTGTATGTCAGACTATAAATCCCCAAAAACTATGCATGGGGGCTTGCTTTGGTGTTGCCACCCCTCATAGACCCCATGGCACCCTAAAATTATTTTCTAGATCCGCCCCTGGTGTGCTTGCACCTTCACCTTTGAGAAGATCTGTTTTTGTGCTGTTTCTTTGTGAGAAGTACATCAGGGAACTTTTTTTTGTCTCTGATTTGTGTTTATCGAAACTTTCAAAAGTCTTTCAAAACTTACTGGAATAGACATCATAGATGAGTCTGTGACACCCAGAAATGCCGAGTGGCATGTTGGCAGCTCACTATATTTTGAGGTACAGCCCCGTCTAACCTTCATCTATCCTTTGTCAGATGAAGGGACTTTTTTCTGTTTTCGACTCTTTGCGGTAAAGGCGTGAAAATCAATAGTATTGTGATTATTTTGTGTTGAATAGATACGCTCAGGCTCAGTATCAATTTTAATTATTATTGTGCATGTCAAGGAATTGGCTTTCTAAAGCTCATTAGATGGCATAATAACTTTCTTCTTCAGTCAGAGAGCATTATGTGAAGTGTAGCACAGCTGCACTGGTTTGAAATGCCTCGAATGTGTTTGCTTTTGTATTATGGGAAGGGCAACTGACATGTGGTTTTAAGTTGATCATATTTGAAAGTTATACACAGTTGGGATGGTTCACCCAAAAAATTTAAATTCTTAGTCACCATCTACTCACCTTCATGTCGCTCTAGACCCATATGACTATATTTAGTTCATGAAGCATACAATGAGAACAGTCTTCAGAAGACTTAGATTATAGCACGCAAGCACACTTTATAGTGCATTTTTTAGCTCTACAGCATCTTTTCCCATTCACATTTATTTAAATGGAAAAGTGAACATTCTGTTGGTTCTGTCGGGTGTTAGTTCGTTAGAGTTTTCCCTATTTTCTTCGCTTTCAAATGCCGTGCGCATTTTACTTTCACTTTCAAATTAGCAGCAATTGAATTGCCGCAATTCGGTGTCAAGCAATTGTTCGTTTGAGTTTTCCCAGATTTCTTGGCTTTCAAATAGCTTGAAAAAGCGCAGTGTGCGTTTTACTTGCACTTTCAAATTAGCGGCAATTCGGCGTTGATTCAATTCAAGCAACAACAACGTCAAACTCAGAACTTTTATTAACAAAACGAATAAAATACACCATATATGCCTAATAAAATAACAAATTACTTGGGCTACACAAAGTTTAAATAGGTATATAAAACTGAAAATCAGCAAACACTGTGGAACCAAATAAATAAAAAACAGAGAACGTAGGCCTGGGCGATAAAACGGTATCAATATTTATTGACAGTACACCTTCTTCGATATCGATAGAAAAAATGTTCGATATAGCGCACGATATAGGCACGTACTATGAGTGACGCAGACAGCACACACAAACACGAATACATGCTGAATTGAGAGCTGTACCTGCCTGTGATGAAGAGATTGTGAGTAAAGAATGAATATTAGTCGAATTTAAAATAAACATTTGCATTTGAATGTTAGGAGTGCGTCAGGGAGCGTCATCAGTGGAGCACGAGATG
>NW_015649593.1:360003-363644 GCF_001515625.1 Sinocyclocheilus rhinocerous
CATCAGGGAGCGTCATCAGTGGCGCGCGAGATGCGGTGATGATGTGAGTGACATTGTTTCATTTGAATGTTTTGTTAGTCAAGCCCACGAGATGCGCCGCTGCTGAGTTATGCATTCAAAATATTAGAGAAATTTAGAAGCTCAATGCGGAGAAGATCTTGAATGGGTTAAAACCGAAACCAAGCCATTCACACAGAACGCATATTCAGTGCAGTTTTAGATGGACAAATACGACTGCTGCTCACACAAGAGATGTATAGAAAGCCATGCAAAGTTAAAACAGTTTAAACTTTTAGAAAACACATCATGAATTTGTTGAGGTTTATTCCTTTTCACTGCGTCTCATATGTTTTTAAATGCAGTCTGTGTGAATGGCGCTTCGGCTCTTTGGATTAAGCAATGCATAAATTGACCCGTGGGTTATCCGCAGCGCCCGTGCATATAACCGTGATCGAACTACTCCTTTTTGTTCTTTCAGTAGTTTAAATGTTTCTATTTATTTTTTCCTCGTCAGTCTTATATTGGACAGTATTAAACCTTATAAGTTACATCAGACTTCATGTTGGAGTTTAAATGTTTCTATTTATTTTGTCCAATGTAAAATTAAACCTGATGAGTTGCATCAAACTACTCCAATTAGTTCTTTTAGGAGTTTAAATGTTTTTTTTTATTATTAATTTTGTCCTGCTCAGACTTGTATTGGACAATGTTTAAGTTACATCAGACTTCTCAATTTTAGGAGATTAAATGTTTATTTTGTCCTCCACAGTTTACTATTGGATAATGTTTAAATAAACCTTGTGGGTTGCATCAGTCTGCTCCATTTTGTTTGTATTTATTTTTGTCTTAAGTATCCTGATATACATAATGTTATGCATAAACCCCATTTTAAAGGCATATTAAAATGTTCACTGTATAAGGAATAATTTTTGTGATTATTTATATAACATTATTACATATGTTATATAAAAGCTTGCCTTGAAGCATCAGAATCGGTATCTGCCTATAACCATGACAAGAAATCGGTACTCGGTATCGGCTGCAAAAATCCTGATCGGAGCATCCCTATTGGCTGCTCTTTGAAATGTCAGCGCCAAGTGGGGTTGTTGAAATCATCTGAACTTTGAGTGGCACACTAACACTTGACCGGAAGTTCTGTAGCTGATGCTTTGCTCCCAAGCGTTGGCGTTCAATGACATGAGTCATCTTAAAAGGGCTTAATTCAGTCATCAGTGAGTGCAACATGTGACCCAGAAATATCTCAATTCACACCTACACCTGCTGTACTACACTGGACACACACACACACACACACACACATACTAGCTGAGGGAATGGAGAATCCAGCCCTCAGTATTGCTGTGAGCAGGTTTTTGGATGATAATGGTGTTAAGATGGGGAGATTTGGCTTCCCTGGTAGTGTAGAGCAGTTACAGCCGAGCTTGTGTTTGATGTCATGTCTAGGGGATGATGGAATTGATTTCTGAACTGGTCTGAGTCCTTCAGGGCTTCAGACCGATCAACTCTCCTTGAGCTGTTCCTCCGCCTTAAATACGTGATCATCATCCAGTGCTTTGGCAAGGCATTTTAGCATTGTTGTGGGCTGATTACATGATGGAGAAAAACATGTAAACAGTTTGTACTAAGTCAAAAATGTTATTATAAAAATTCTGTTTTATGATAATACTTTTACAGTTTTTGTTACTCAGGTGATGCATAAATGCAGCTTTCTTTCAGACCTATTCATTTGTGATGAATAACCATGTATTTTGGTTTGTGACCAAGTTTCAGATATAAAGTAAAATTAAAATCCATTTGTTACAGTGTTATGAAATGTAAATTTTATTATAAAATTATTCATAGCATTGTTTTTTTATATTTGCTCTAATTAATGTTAAAATCGGTTGGTTTCAGTTTTGTGGTTCCCTTTATCTGTACTCTCATTTTGTGGCATGTCTCGATGACCTCACAGCATTTTCACAATTCTCTTTTCTTCTGCTTCTTTTCTCAGATCTCTTTCTGTATCATTGAAAATCAAAACTCATAGACGCACTCCACACAATCTGTGAAGCTGAGAACTTCTGTTGGAGGGAGAGAAAGGCTGCCACGTGATGCCACATCTCTGCCTCATCACCAGTAGGTAAGAAACATTCGGGTGGTGGGTAAAAGACATGTTAGACCTTGATGAAGAGGAACTGGCTGTTTTGATATGGCTGTTTTGTACTTTTGGTATAATGCATGTATTTTGTTGGAAAGCTTAAATTAGCCTCAGGGACACTTATACTACAAACTAGGCGGCGCATGAGTGAAGTGATTCAAATGGGGAAATGGAGTGGTTTAGGGAAGACCAGGAAGAGAAAAATAAAATGGACCTCTTTAATGGGCAGAGAAGGACACTGGGAGATTTTGCAGAGATGTGAAGTGGAGGCAAAAAGAAAAGGAGATGAGCAGAAATGAAAAGGTGAAGGTTTGGTGTTGAAGGATGCTGATTTGAGCATCTTGATGACAATGGGGTAATGAAAGTGGCATTTTTACAGCTAATAATGGACCGTCGGGTGCTGAAAGGCTGCTGCGTGGAAGTAGAGGAGGGAAAAGTCTGAAGGAAAGGAATAACACGTGAGAACTTTTGTTCAGGAAATAATGTGTTTTACATCTGTTTTCTGTGTCAGACCACGTACCAGCATCCAAGAGGTGAAGGACTCACACCGAGAGCACAAACAGACTCGTCTGCTAAGTTAAAACGCACCGCCACACACCTCTCTCTCAGGTGCGTGTAGTACGGATGACCCTGTGGTGATCACAGGCTTGAGTGCATTACTACCGACAGGATAATTAGCCGCTCATGACCTCGTGCCTGTTTTTTTTATCCCCGTCTCTGTTCTCTACATCTTTTTCAGCATTAGCCTATGGCTCTTTTATCTCTTATGAGCAGCACACTGTCTCTGTCTCTGTCCCTCTCTCTGTAAGTGATGACCAATCTGGTTTGTCGTACATGTTGGAATTGGTCGTATCAAGATAATCCAGGTTATAAGAATATTTTTTTTGCTAATCTGTGTTTTAGCAAACACACATACATGTAGGAATGTTAGTCTGATGCACAGTGATGTAAGTGACATGAACGATTCAAATCAAAGATGTAAAAACAGTCTACTTGGTTATTTGTCCACATTTAGTGTTTTCATATTCAGAGTTTTACACTAATATTATAGAACTAAAACCAACTCAGCAAGCAAATGTTTGTTTAGATTAATTATTATTTAGGGATGTGACGATTCACTCAACTTACGATGCAATATGATTCACGATACTGATTTCACTATACAATTTTCTCACAATTTTTCATTTTGTTTTTTTTTCAACAATGAGATTTAAGACAAATTATAAATGAAAAGATGTCCATTTATTATTGCTTGGACGAAATGCTGAACATTTCTTTGTGAAATTGAAACGTGAAAATTTAAAGGGGTCCTATTATGCTTTTTCACTTTTTGAATTTTAGTCAGTGTGTAGTGTGTATGTTTGGGCATAAAAGATCTTCAAACTTACAAATCTCAAAGTCCACTCCAAAGGGAGATATTTCGTTTAAAAAAAAAATCACTTTTCAAGAACTACAACGAACGGCTCGTTTGGACTACAGCATT
>NW_015649593.1:365441-365742 GCF_001515625.1 Sinocyclocheilus rhinocerous
ACAAGACGACGATGAAGAAGAAGTGCTGCTGTAGCCTCAAGTTTTCGCAAGTTATTGCACATGCACCTGAATAATTATGTATGTAAATATGTATGTTGCACTTATGAAAACATTTTTATAATAAATTGCTGACAGTACAATACTGGACAATGATGTAATCTGCAGAATTTACACTTCTGTTATTAGACTACAGTGTTTCCCATACATTGAGTGCGGGTGTTTTTATATCACTGTATTTCTGAAGGAAACCGAATGTCTTCAGAAAATTGGATGTCATTTTCATTTCATCTTGCATGTAATG
>NW_015649593.1:366041-381944 GCF_001515625.1 Sinocyclocheilus rhinocerous
CAATCACAACGCACTGGGACAGCTAACCAATCACATCACATTTCTTTTTTCGGAAGGCGGGCCTTCATCAAACCCGGAACTAATCGAGCTGTTTGTGCCAGGATGGGGAGAAAGGTATTGTAATAATGTAAATTATGTAAAAAAGAATGCATTTTTCGAACCACCAAGCATGAGAGCATGTTCTAGTACACCCCCAAAACAAATTCAAGATATTGTAAAAGAGCATAATAGGACCCCTTTAAAACAAACCCCAAATCAAATAAATAACACAAATAAAAGAAATCTCTTCATATAAAGAAACTAATAGGCTTTGTCTGTGCTCTTTCCATTCAGTTAGAGGCAACCACTAGATTTTAATTATGAGCCAAACAAAGATGCTGCATACATGCTGCATGAGCAGTTTTTAATCTAAATGAGATTGTATAATAGATTTATAACAGCTAAGGGGCTCCGCTTTGCGTCGTGCCTAACAACGCCCCTTAGCTGTTATAAATTCACTGTAAACCACGGCTTCACGGGGCTTATTGCTTTTATAAAATGGTTATTATATATGCTTAGTAAGGTTTCACAAAATAAAACTAAAGTGTAATGATATTAATAAAAACAGTATTCTTCCACCAGACAATAGCTGCGTCCCAAATGATGCACTATGCACTCATACACTATGTACTTATTCACTATGTACTTAACCATATATAGTATGAATTATATACAGTTATTTTGTCATTCATAATCGGAGTCTCATAGCCCCTCCCCCTTCAGTACGTAATTAAAGCTGCGACAATTTAGCGCATGAAGTGTCCATTAATTTTTTCGGTTATTTAAGTGCATCATCCGGGTATTTAAAGTGCACTTTTTCTTTTTGGAATTTTCAGTGTTGCAGGTTGCATTTATTTGATCAAAAAATACCATAAACCAATGACAATTTCCTGCTGATCTGCTTAAGACACTTTAGTATGGGGAATTTTTTGATTCATGTTTCAGTGATTACATCATAAAAATGCTTTCATGCAGTGTGACAGTGCTTTGCAGACGTCGTCCCAGACGTAGTGTGGAAATCCCGGAGTGTGAAGAGTCCGTTTGCAGTGACAGAAAGCCTCTGTTGGGGATCAGTTTGCACATTACAGCACTCAGCCGAATTTAAACAGTGACTTCCTCCCTATTATTCAAGAGGTGTAAACACATGCAGTGTAAAATCCTTCCTGTTTCAGATGTTGCCTGAAACAAAGGCTGCGTTGAGAGGAGAAAGTCTCACGCTTCGTCTCTTACAGCGCTTCACATCCTGCTTTTAAAAAAAATAAATGACCATTCACAGCTTATTTAATTCTTAGAATTGTATTCCCTTTCACGTTCTGGTGTGTGTACATGGACACTAGATGTAGAATATTCAGTGGTGTGTGTGTCTACATCAGGTAATTGGGTGGCAGAGTGTCGCTAGGGCTCAGTTTAAAGTCGCATGCAGATTCACTGCTGTACAATCCTACACATGCTGTCATGCAAACTCATACATTTACTCAGTAGGGGTGAAACAATTCCCATACAAAAAATAAGAACCATATGGTTAGCCACCCACAGTTCGCATGCATGTTTGAACCGTGGTTCATCCCGTGTTTAATGACGCTTCTGAAAATATAATTACAGTACATTTGTTGTTTGTCAATTTTTAAAGGCAATTACGATACTCTGAGAGAGAGCGACATGAAACTGCAAACCCATGTAAAATTAACTTTACATACAAACATATGAGTATACTTTGTAACATGTCTATGCATACATCAGTCAGAGCCACACAATAGCACTAGTATGTGACAAACCTGTTTGAAGAGCTCACCAAATATGTGTTTGCAGTAACAATTTGTTCAGCAGTTACAGCTTTGAGACATTTGTTTTTGCTAGATTATTATTGATTTGCATTACTTAACCTGAACAAAACCTTTAAGATAGTAAACAAATTAGATGCTAATGATTCAAGCATAGTTTTTGAGCTTGTATTGGATATATCTCTCTGGTGTGTGATGCTTATGTTTAGTTAAAAATTCTATGAAAAACTATTTCTGTGAAATCTATTATTCTATGAAAAATTATCATTTATGAAGACATCTAATTGATCTTATTATGAATGACTCATCACTGCATGTTAATTTTTTAAAACTTGATCATGTGATATTTTTGTGATATAACCCTAACCCTATTATAACCTATGAAACTACACTTCTCTCAGGTGACGCATGATACACTTGTCCAATAATTTAGCTTACTTAAATCCTGCTCCTTAAATACAATCGACTGCAAGCTCACATTCAGATCTGCCTCCATTTAATCAATAACTGATGGATAGAACCAAGTTTCCACCCTTTTTTATAATTTTTTTTTGATTATCTGTATCAGCTGTACATCAGAATACGGTTAAAAGATCTGATGCTCCTTCCACTGCATCTTGACTTTTAAGGTTGGAATTGCTAGAAATGTTCTGGTTACTATTCATCCTATGCATTCCATTGCCTTAATGGTTTCATGTAACTAGTCTTTTAATACTTTTGAGGAATAAATATTTATTTTTCAGCCGGCTCATAAGAGTTGTTTCTTCTTCTTCCTCACTAAAAAGAAACTGTTCAAAAGATTAATTTCTTCAGGGAATTAGGCTTGCCGCGATAGACGGTGTTGACGGTGATACCGGTGTTAAGCCGCAACACCGGTTACGTCACTTGCCCACCGTGTCACTGACCCCCACCGTCGTTTTGATTTTTTATAGAAATAAAAATGATTTAGTTCAGTAAAAGAACAGACACTACAATTAAAAACTGAACGCGGCTGCTCAATGCAGCGTGCCGAACCCTACAGGGAATCTGATTTCAGTAGTCATTCTATAGTTTCCTTGTCATTCATTCATTTGTTCATTAGTTCATTCATTCATTTGTTTGTTCTTTCGCTCATTCATTCATTCGTTTAGATTATTGCTTGTAAATGAGGTAAATTTGGGCAGTCAGATTGGTATCTGCCAGTCCTAGTGATAGAAATTGTAACGCTTCACACTTCAGTTTCCAGACCATACAATGCAAATGCAAAAGCAGAAAATTTAAACCAGAAATGCTTTTTTTCTTGTTTTTCTGTTATGTGATCAATGGATATTTGCCATTTTCTCCCCATTTTTTTACTGAAAATGAACTGGGATCTTGTGGTTGTACTGTACAGCGTAAAAACATCCCTCCTGACCAAGTGTATTATGCATATTAATAAAATAAAGTAACGAATAATTAAGTATAAGTAGTAGGGCTGTGCGATATTGAAGAAAAATGCAATATGCGATAACTCATTAAATAATGCGATATTCGATATGCGATACGATAATGCTTAAAGTGCCACATGCTCAGATGAAACGGTTTTACTCAGCTGTTGCGGAGTTAGTTCTGTGAACTTCTATAACTAACTTGTGTCATATATGGTTATTTGTATGTATGTATGTACCAATAGTTCCTGTAAAACCACAACAAATTCCTTGTGTTTGCGCACACTTAAGTGGTGAATAAAGCTCATTCTGATTCGAATAAGAAAGCACCCCTACAACAACTTCTGAAAGTGAATGGTAGTGTTTTACTCGAGCATTACATAAAAATGTCATTTTAACATTAGTGTAATCATTTTAACATGAGTTTAGGAACTGAATAATAAAAAGGAAAAAATTAAAAAACTGCTTTGAATTTACTCTTTGAATTCAATATGCACTTATTCTTATTTAAGCTACAAAAGTTATTTAGGTAACAGCAGTGAGTGATTTTCTCTTTGTCTTTTGTTCATGGCCCCAAATATTGCAAGCTGTAGCGATATGCATATTGCGATATGTACATTTGCGATATTTCGATAATTTCGATATATTGCACAGCCCTAATAAGTAGGTAGATACAATGAAAAAATTGTTTGACATTTTTATTTTTGCATTTGCTTTTCATGGTCTGAAAACTGAATTGTGAAGCGTTACACTAACCTCAAGCAAACTGTTTTATTCATGCCCTTCTTGTAGTAAGAAAAAAAAAATATATATACATATAATTTTTTTTTTCTTCCCAGTTTGCCATTAAACAATCTAGTCTTGATCCTGGTCACTCTTCACAGGGCCATTGGCTAAAGCCTTCAGTATTAGCACTGACATATATCCTGTAGAGAGAGGGAGAGGGAGAGGGCAGTTAACCCCCTCATATCACAATGGCAGCTCATCGGCCATAACGGCTGCATTTCTGCAGTTGCTTAGACAGCATGACAAGTTAAAAGAAGACTTGATCTTAATTGGCTCTGCTGAAGGCACTTTTGTGTGTTTGTGTGTGTGAGCATGCACACACTTGTTTAGGGGCCAGTTCATTGATGTTAACTTTTATAGGGTGGGTGTTATGTGTAGCTGGGGTTTTTTATTGGCTTAGTTATGATGGATGCTAGACTTTTTGGGATTAGTTTATTTCGGTAACTTTGAACTCTGCTGGACTACGGGAAGGACGCTGTCGCCCCAATCTGTTTTGTGTTAACTTTGTGATGAGGTCACAGGGGAGAGGGATGCTGGGCGATTCAGCACGGCAGGTCTTAAACTTGGTCTTTGTCTGTGTCTGGTCATAATAATCAAACATCTCATTGCGCTTTACTCTCTCTTGTTTAGCTGTCTTCATGATTAGTTGTTTGGACAGTTGCAGCTTAGTTTAAATGTACTCACTGCTTTTTGAAGTGAAATTTGACTAGTCATTGCTGGCAATTACAAATAATTACAAATAATAGAAATTGATGACTTAATTGTTCATGTCCCATTTATTCATAATTAACTTGGAAACAGCTTATAAATAAAATGTATAATTTCCTTTATGGTTTGTAATTAAATATTACACAGTTGAGTTACATGAATAATATTCAAAATATAAATTGTTTATTATATATTTAGGTGAATTTCAATTAAAGTGAGGGAAATTAAGTTTAAAACTTACTTTTTCTTTTTTTTTTAATTGGCTCATTTGGATTGCAGTATATTATCTAAAATGAAAATGTTATCACACACACACAAATGCACATGCATGTCTTTTTGCTTTTACATCTCGTTGATGTAGTCCAGTTCACAAATGAGGGGGCAGGCTGGTGTAAATATCCAATTAAACTTACCATTTTAATCTTAATGTGAAACTTTGGTCTTAGTGCTACAGAAATCCATTTAAATTTGCAGGTTTGCACAGGTTCAAGGATATTCAGGGCTCCTTGACAGGTTTGTTTGGCTTTTCATCATGCGTGGAAATGTGTCCCCTTCTCATTTCAAGTTTTTCTCCAACTACTAGTTATGTTTCAGAGTATGCTTATGAGGAGAAAAAAGTTGTTTTTCCTTTCGACTCTTGAGTCTCACCAGAAGAAGAGTTAGACCGAGACACAAAGGGCTTTCACACATGGCTCAAGCTCGGCTGGTGAGCAGTATTAGGATGTGTGAGCATGTCTTTTTTTTCTGTATGTGTGTGGAAGGAAAGAAGGATCAACAGAGATGAGACAACTGTAAGGACAGCCAAAGAAATTAGCAGCTACTGAGCTGCTTTGTGTTTGGCACATTACATGAGCGAGGGCTCCCGCTAATTATAACGCTTTTATGCTTCTAAAGAACACCTTTGAAATCTATTGAAGGGGGATAATTGAGCTTGGAAATGTGTTACCTGGCAAAGTCAAGTTGAAGGTCATTACTGAAAATATAAAAGGACCTGATGATCCATTTGAGAGGAAATCCTTTGTTCCTAATGTAAAGATGTTGTTTTAACTCTGCTGATGTGCTTCAAACACCAAATTCAGCATGAACAACAAATTAGAAAAGGACCTGAGGCTGAGCCTTGGGGAACTTCTGACAATTTGATGGGGTTTTAGTGGGCGCTGCTTCCACAAAGCAGATTGGAAAATCCATCTTTTTCCTATTTCTAAATTGCATTTAAATCTCATCTGTCACATCTGCTTTGTTTTTTCTTGCGCTTTCAGGTGATAGTCCTCAGTATTTTATTCCAAGAGAGAATATTTTATAGACTTGTTTTGGATGATGTACAGTGCAGAAGAATAAAAGGCACCTCTGTCCAGCCAATATTTTCAATCATGGGTAGAATTGGATTTGGGGCATATGAAAGATTATATTATCGACACTCTTAAATTGTTTTATTGAGCCTTAAAGATCCTACAGAATGAAAAATTAGAACAGTGAGAGACACACTGAAGAGGGCGGTATTAGAACGAGAACAATAGTGCATTTTAAATATACCATATTAACAAGTTAACTGTACTTACCCACACAGCTCCCCACCTCTCTAGCTTTATAGGTTGGAGATGTACCGATTACTACTGTGGGTTTTGGCAGGTTGCGGCCGAGTGTTTTTGCTAACTGTGTTGTTGTGATGGATGGCAGGCTGCGGGTCCCAGGCAGGGGGGGCCCCCAGTGTGGGGCCGGTGCCCTTTCAAGAGTGACACTCACACTCATGCATACTGCTGCAGTGGAGGAGAATAAGAATATAACTACACTACTAAAACGTGGAAGGATGACAACCAGAAATCATGTTTAGACAATGTGGTACATGATAAAATTTTTAATGTGCCAAAAAAGCAGCATGTGATAATGTGCCTTACACTTTTGTAATACAATATTGCTATAATACAAGTTTTTTATTCAAAAGTGACGTGACATGTGGCCAAGTATGGTGACCCATACTTGATTTAACATAACTCTTTTCTATTTTAATATATTTTAAATAGAAAATTTGAATGTATTTATAACAATGTAAATAAGTCTGTCTGTCTGTCTATCTGTCTATCTATCTACAAACTTTTATGTGTGTTTTTTTTTTAAAAATGTAACATTTGATTAGTTCAATGTAAAGCATGCTGGGAACTACCAGTATCCTGATCTGGGCTGCGTTTCCCGAAACCTTCTTAATGCTATGTCGTTCTTAAGTTGTACCTTATCGTTAATATGTGTTTCCCGAAACATTCTTAGTTAAGTATACCTTCTGTAAGTCATACTTCCGTAAGGTTGGTCTGGACCACTCTTAGCTATACCTTATCACTATTGACAGTTCACAGTTCTTTACATCTCATTCTATACAAATATAATAGTTGTGCAAAATCATAGACGTCGCCGTCTGTGGAGCCATGTAATGTATATGTGCACTAAAACTTTAAAATTCAGCAGCTTTTAGATCTTGTTGGTCCGATTTTGTCGAGACAAATTAAGCTGCTGGCGGCTCTTTCTCTCTTTTTCTCCGCAATAGTACTAGCTGTTGATTATATCAGCAAATTCAGCAGTTTTTATATCTTGTTGGTCCGATTTTGTCAAGACAGATTCAGCTGCTGGCGGCTCTTTCTCTCTTTTCCTCCGCAGTAGGCTACTAGCTGTATATGTTTCTCCTGTTGCGTTTTTATTGAGTAGGTCATCCAATAACAGAAATTAGTGATTTACACCAATATGTTATGCGGCTGCTGGGCAGTCAACCATGGTTGTGGATAGGGCTGTGCGATATTGAAGAAAAATGCGATATGCAATACTTTGTTAAAAAATGCGATATTCGATATGCGATACGATATTGCTTAAAGTGTGTAAAATCAATTTCAATTATATTTTAAAATATTTAAAAATGACAATTATATAACAAATTTGTTTCACATTCTTTCTTTGAAAAGAAAGAATCACTACAACTTCTGAAAGTGACCAGCAGTGTTTTAGCAGTACAAAAGTTTAAAAGTAATGTCACAAATCAGAAAATGTAATTTTAACATCAATGTGAACATACAAACAAAAAAATTTATGACACTAATTTTATATCATTGTAACTTTACTTTCCATACACTTTATGTACTTCTTCATATACCACAGCAAAAACTATAATCTGAGAAAGTTCAAACATGATTAAAGGCAAGTGAACAGTCAGTAAAAAAAAAAGATATAAAAATAAAAAAAAGAAATGCACAATTTACAAGCATAGATAAAATAAACAGTAGTATTCAGATACAGAAATTTAATAATTAAGTGTAAAATAACACTGCATAGTGTTCACTGTATGAATTACATTTAGATTAATCTTTGTTATAGCTGTTTTGTTGTTTGATTAACATTAGTGACATATTCAGCAGCACGTATTTATAGGCTGCTGTCCCTTTAAAACCGACTGCACGGATCCAGTATAATGATACACATCCGATTTCTTTCTCAGCTGTTTACATTCATTTAAAACATAACAGACTGTGTTTACGAGAATGATCGTCGAGACGGGTACTATTGACATAATTCTGTGTGTATGTGTCTGTTCAAACATGAGGAGGTGTGAAAAACGAATCAACTCTGTGTTTTCGCGCGCCGTCTGAAACGCGTTTCTCTGTGTGTGCGCTCGCTTTGCACGTGTGCGGCAGAACTGAAGAGACGCTACGCGAGATGCGGCATGTGCGCGTGCTTCAGGTGTCAGACAGCAAGACGAGACGGCAACGAGTTGTTTTCTGCAACTTATTGCGCTTAACTCTTTTTAACGTCAAACAATTCTGTGCTATATGCGTCAAACTAAAACTTTGACCTTTTGCAACGTTTTGATTTAAGTAGCCTATTATTAAAATAATTCCGATATCGCACGCCCTTGCGATATGCATATTGCGATATTTACATTTGCGATATTTCGATAATTTCGATATATCGTGCAGCCCTAGTTGTGGAGTAAATGAAGACACTATGGAAAATATATTATGGGAATATAAATGACCCTTTCAAAGGCCAGTGAAGGCATACTGCCAGTTAGTGATATGCATGATAGGTTTGGGCATGAGGTTGCGGGGTTCACACACTCGTTTCGAAATTATATAAAATATCCAGTCCTGATAAATACAATTTGAACTGAAGTGCTTCTTGTTGGAAAGCACTCTTACCAGAATATTTTTCTGTTGGACTTGTGTAGGCCTAAGTCAGGGGTTCTCAAAGTCTACATTGAAAGGTCCAAATCTGAATTTTCATCAGTGTCAAAGGTCCGGACCGGAACAATCGGTTATTACAAAACTTGTTTTTAATAAACATTCACAACATGCATAACAAATAAACACTAATTTGTTGTAAAAATAAAGTGCCCTTTGCATTCAAAATACATCAATAACAAGTGTAAAAGTGACAAAACTATTAATTTAAGTGTCAGCAATAGAGGTCGACCGATAAGGGTTTTTCTCTAGCCGATGCCGATATTTAGAAATCTGGGCATCCAATGGCCGATGATGCTGATTTGTTTGGCTGTTATGTTTGGTCGATGCTATATGCGTCAAACTAAAACTTTGACCTTTTGCAACGTTTTGATTTAAGTAGCCTATTATTAAAATAATTCCGATATCGCACGCCCTTGCGATATGCATATTGCGATATTTACATTTGCGATATTTCGATAATTTCGATATATCGTGCAGCCCTAGTTGTGGAGTAAATGAAGACACTATGGAAAATATATTATGGGAATATAAATGACCCTTTCAAAGGCCAGTGAAGGCATACTGCCAGTTAGTGATATGCATGATAGGTTTGGGCATGAGGTTGCGGGTTCACACACTCGTTTCGAAATTATATAAAATATCCAGTCCTGATAAATACAATTTGAACTGAAGTGCTTCTTGTTGGAAAGCACTCTTACCAGAATATTTTTCTGTTGGACTTGTGTAGGCCTAAGTCAGGGGTTCTCAAAGTCTACATTGAAAGGTCCAAATCTGAATTTTCATCAGTGTCAAAGGTCCGGACCGGAACAATCGGTTATTACAAAACTTGTTTTTAATAAACATTCACAACATGCATAACAAATAAACACTAATTTGTTGTAAAAATAAAGTGCCCTTTGCATTCAAAATACATCAATAACAAGTGTAAAAGTGACAAAACTATTAATTTAAGTGTCAGCAATAGAGGTCGACCGATAAGGGTTTTTCTCTAGCCGATGCCGATATTTAGAAATCTGGGCATCCAATGGCCGATGATGCTGATTTGTTTGGCTGTTATGTTTGGTCGATTTTCTCTTTTTTTCCGCTTTATCTCATAAAAGAGAGTTTGAGTAAATGATTATTGCAGGGCACAAGATGGTAATAGTAGTAGTAGTAGTAGCCTAATTCATAGTAATAATACATGGCTCAAAACTTAAGCACCTTCTCAAAACATTTTCTGAAGCATGCTTTTTGTTTTTGTTTGCTGACAGACACCAGTGTTTCCCACAGACTTGCAAATGCAAATTCATTCTCCGCCAGCAGGAGGTGCTGTTGGAGCGGGAGATATAGCGGTTTCCCCGGTAACGGCTGTAATCAAATCAGGCTGCGCTTACAAACGCTACTTTATCAGACATTACAGGAAAGACGAAATGAAAATGATATCAAAGCTTTTCTGAAGACAGTCGGTTCTTTTCAAAGATACAGTCATATAAAAACACCCGCGCTGCGTTTTATTTTTTGAAGCGTGCAGTGCTCAGTTTATTCAACGAAGTTATAAGCTTTTTGGAAAATCTTTTTTTGGCGTTCAGTTTTGATATTGTCACGAGTCGCCACAAATAACTCAATGTATGGCAAACACTGGACACTGCTATAAGTCAAATGACCATAATTTAAGTAATAAATATATATTTAAAAAATACTCATATTAGCGGTGAAATGTCGCCCGATTATGTTAAACGTCATATGCTCACTCACTGGATGTCATGACAACAAATGCCATCAAGGAAAAGTTTGAATATCTTGCCTGTGCTTTCATTTCGGACCATCTCCAAAAAAGACATTAAAAAACTAAACTAATGATTTACAAGTTTAACATGCGTTTTATCAAAGTAGGAAATATAATTATTGCTCTTGAAATACGAAATGGAGGCGGGTCCGGATTGAATTCCCTCCGGGAATTCTTCTTCTTTTGTTAGATGTTGTTAAATTATTAAGCAGTGTCTCATGTAGGTTTTTTCCCTTGTGTTTTATGTGGTGACCACTGGGAGGTGCTCTGGGAATATAATTTTCTTTTTTGCTTTTGTTCCCTGACGTGATGTATGTTGCAAAGCGAAAGTAAAATTTCACGCAAGTTCTTTGCGTTATAACAGGAAAAGGTTCCGTGTTTATTTAAAATCAACACTTCTTTTATAAAGAACACTACTTTCTCACATAACGCTGTGAAGCGGCCCGTGCATAGAATAAATAACCGATTCTCGAGCCATCGATATCAACCAATTCAGCACCACCGCCATGGACAGCACCTGGTAACGTTGCACGTAAGAAGGTATATCTTAAGCAACCTCCTAAGGTATAGATCGGGGAACACGCCTAGAAATGGTACAGCTTTAGTTAAGGTATACCTTTAGAGTCTTCGTAGCGTGCTAAGAGACAATGTTATCAGGAAATGCAGCCCTGTACAGTTTTAGTTATTGAACTAGCATTTTTTTATCCACAAGCATGCATCATTTAATTAACCACATGCCATGAATCGAGATCATTGTGTCGAATGATGATATATTTTTTACAAGTGTAGTGAGCAGCAAAGCAACCTTTTTATGCTAGACAGACATATACAGGCTCCATTATAGTGTATTCCACATTTTGTATAATTAGGTAACCATGTTGAGGGTGAGAAGACTATACAGGTGCATCTCAATAAATTAGAATGTCGTGGAAAAGTTCATTTATTTCAGTAATTCAACTCAAATTGTGAAACTCGTGTATTAAATAAATTCAATGCACACAGACTGAAGTAGTTTAAGTATTTGGTTCTTTTAATTGTGATGATTTTGGCTCACATTTAACAAAAACCCACCAATTAACTATCTCAACAAATTAGAATACTTCATAAGACCAATAAAAAAAAAAATTTTTTGTGAATTGTGCATGTGTTTGTTTACAACCTAGATTTTTTTTTACTGTGGTGTAAACTTGAGAGAGTCAGCTGTCTAATTGATCACACTGCAGCAGTGTGCAATGGCAAACTGTTAGCACACACACCACGGCTCCCTAACTGTGTCTTAACGAGAGAGACACTGCCACTCTCTTTTTCAGTAGGGGAAAAAAGAGAAGGGGAATTCAAGGGGTTTTCTTCTACTGCAGCCATTTTCTTGACTTTCTTGTGCATCAAATTCGGACATTTCTAGTTCCACACATGCTAATATGAAGACCCCCAGGGTCTAACTGTTTGACGCGGTTTACTTGTGTGTATGTGAGCGAGAAGGGTCTACAATCTCACCCTCATAGTTTTCTGCTTCAGCATATCTCTTTTCCGGCATCAACTCATCCATTTTAATCAAGCTGATAATTAACCAACTTCATTTATCCTCAGAAGATAGGAGGAAATGAATGTTTGGATGCATGAAATGATGGTGTCACGCTGATACATTTTCACTCTGCCTCCTCAAGTTTATGCTGTTAAGTTATATACTGCCATCAAGGCTGAAGTAAGTGTTTCTATATGTTAATCTTTAGTGTTCCTACAGGTCTTCTTACGTACTGCCACTTCTCACATGTTGCCGGTACTTTGCCACTCAGGGTCAAAGTGTTGGTGCCTAGGTGATTTGCATATGCCAGACGGTGCACAAGAAAGTACTGGCACTTTTTTTGCACTTTAAGCACTGTTTTCCTTCATTGAAAATTCTACACAAAATTGTTGATGCTTTAAATGTTAATAGAGATCATAACAGTAATGCAATGAATAGAGTGGTTTAAGTTTTTTGAAGAGACACAATCACTTTATGTGAAGAACAGCAGGGGTGATCCGATTGATCGGCTACCGATCACTATCGGCCGATAATCACGTTGGGATGTTTGATCGGCGGTCTCTAAAAAGGCAGATCTCAAAAAAACGATCTCAAGCTGATGACGCTGCCATGAAAGGTTTGGTACGACATGCAGCTGCACCGTCTCAATCTCTGTCCGGCGCCGGTGAAACAATTATAATGCTGAAGGTGAGGTACTCACCTTCATATTTCTTCATTAAATAACTTATAAAGTAATTTGAAAACCTTGTGTGAGGCGTAATTTCACAAACAGCGTGAGTGAATCACCGCGCGCGCGCTCTCTTTCTCTCTTAAAATACGCAAATGGCTTCAGATCACCACATCGCATCTGTCTATAAGCGAGCTGCACGCTGCACAGTTGACACAGGAATTTTCACTTGCACAGTCGAGGCAGTCACATCGTCACTAAAGTTTATAAATTGCATTTATTTTTAATTCTTGGAGGCACGAGAGCTAACCTCTCCCCCGGCCTCCCCCTACCCTTCTATATCACCTTGCGGTTGTAATTACATCAGCAGATTGGGCACATTCGCGATAGAAAAGTGGCGCTTTCACGTTATGGTATTACAACTGTGAAATTACAAACAAAAAGAAATACACATTCTGAGACATGAACTGAAATGAATTGTGAATTGTATTAACATTAAATCATCCTCCTCCCATTTTCACCTCAAAATTATGGGGAAGCTGTGCCTCCCCTGCCTCCCCCGACGAGCCGCCACTGGCAGAGATATGCCTTGTCCAAAAACCCACACTTGCGGTCTTTGCACTTGACCACTTGAACACTTATATGATGTATTTCCTGTATTTGGCCCAAGTGTTCAAGGGAGGATGAAGACCACAAGTGTGTCGAACTTTTCATTACCTGATGGGACACACTTATAGTGTTGTAAAAATGCAAGTGTTTACATAGCTTTATTTAAATTTTAATTTTAAATACTTCTAAATGTCTGTTCAGTAGTCCCTATAACATGACAATTTTAATTTGTGGTGCTTCTAATTAAGTGATAAAAAGCAGTATAATAAATACTAACAAAATAAATAACAATAAATATCACCACTACTCATCTTTGCACCAATAAAACGTAAAAACACTATGTAATATCTAATTATTATATTAATATTTAACTTGCATTGGAAAGGTTTCCGTGACCTCTCGTGAGATCTCGGCAAAAAGTCTCACGATTTATTTCCAGAACATGATGCATGATGGGATACACTAAGCCTCGAATAGCGCTCCGGAGCGGTATTCGAGATAGTGTGGATTTAGTGTGCGTTAAGGGCACTGCGCTTTGCCGTTTTTAAGACCTGGGACAGTCTTGCGCACTTACTTCCTGTCGTGCGCCAAGACCGCAAGTGTGGGTATTTGGACAAGGCAAAAGTTTCCGCACCGAGTCTATGGTTGCTGCGCTGCAAGCGCTGAATTAAAGTAACAGCGCATTGTTTGCAGTAAATATGAACATGGATTGACACGAAAATGTAGTAATTACACCATAAATGCATATTATTGAAAGTCTACTGTGTTTCACAATCAACTTTGGCTGGCTTTTTGGCTGGGTTTAAAGGAAAAGATCACTTTTAGATCAACAAGGCAATAATAGATGGCGCTCGTGGAGGTAGGAAAACAATGTTCTTTATGAACGGCAGGATTGCTTGTAATAAAGATTTCAATGCAAAAGGAAAGGCAGTAGAGCTGACTATTTCTGTTAATGGTAAGTTTGTGATAATGTAAGAAAAGCAGTTTAACTGTTTTGACACTTGCTTGAGCAACTTAATATATAAATCTATAAGTAAATGCAAAAGTAAAAAGCATTGAATAATGTGTTGCTTATATTTATTGTGTTTAAACATGTCTGTGAAAGATTGTATTACTGTACTGTGTAAAAGAAAATAATTGCAATGCTGAAAAAGCATAGTTTGGATTTGAAATCAAAATAATGGAATGATTATAATGTTGGAAATAAATGTTGTGTTTGTGGTAAACAGCCACGGATCAGTAGCGGACTCCTTTGTGAAAGCTGCTTCCCCTCTCACAAGAGACACCTAAGAGGGGAATTCCCCCCATTTTCAAAAATGAAATTCAGGCCCTGAATAAATGTCTAAAAATCCTGATTGGAGTATCACTATAAATGGTTATAAATGATAAAAAGAAGGCTTTAAAAAGATCGGTATCGGTGATCGGATCGGCAGATACTGCTTTCTGTGATCGGCGATCGGCCTCAAAAACCCGGATCGGAGCACCCCTAAAGAACAGATATCTTTTTTTAGGCTTTTATTCATACAGTGCTTCATACTAATATTGGCACCCTGGAAATTCTTATGAGTAAAATATATCTGAAGTATATTTCCATTTATATTACCTTTTTTTTTAGCACACCAGGGTGACTAGGACCATGAGTTTGTCCATCCATGACTTCCTGTTTCACAGGATTATAAATATGAGGAACACAAAGGCCAAATTCCCTTAATCATCCATCACAAGAAATAAAACCAAAGAATATAGTTCTGATGTGCAGAACAAGATTGTTGAGCTTCACAAAATAGAAAGTGGCTGTAAGAAAAGAGCTAAAGCATTGAAAATCCCAATTTCCACCATCAGGGCAATAATTAAGAAGTTCCAATCAACTGAAGATGTTACAAATCTGCCTGGAAGAGGACGTGTGTCTATATCGTCCTAATGCACGGTGAGGAGGAGAGTTTGAGTGGCCAAAGACTCTCCAAGGTTCACTGCTGGAGGATTGCAGAGATTAGTTGAGTCTTGGGGTCAGAAAGCCTAAAAAATAAAAGATTAAACAGCTCCTACATCACCACATGTTGTTCGGGAGGGTTTTGAGAAAAATCCTTCTCGTTCATCCAAAAACAAACTCCAGCATATTCAGTTGTCAGACAAGACTGGAACTTCTAACGGGACTGGCTTCTATGGTCAGACGAAACTAAAAAAATAGCTTTTTGGCAGCAAACCCACCAGATGGTTTTGGTGCAAACAGGGATAAAAAGTACCCCATGTCCACGGTTACTGTAAATATACTGCTGGATTTTTTATGTTTTGGGCTTATTTTTCTGCCGGAGGTCCCGAACATCTTGTTCAGATACATGGCATCATGGATTCTATCAAATACCAACAGATAAAAAATCTAAATCTGACTGCCTCTGTTAG
>NW_015649593.1:381999-382540 GCF_001515625.1 Sinocyclocheilus rhinocerous
TCATCCAAAAACAAACTCCAGCATATTCAGTTGTCAGACAAGACTGGAACTTCTAACGGGACTGGCTTCTATGGTCAGACGAAACTAAAAAAATAGCTTTTTGGCAGCAAACCCACCAGATGGGTTTGGTGCAAACAGGGATAAAAAGTACCCCATGTCCACGGTTACTGTAAATATACTGCTGGATTTTTTATGTTTTGGGCTTATTTTTCTGCCGGAGGTCCCGAACATCTTGTTCAGATACATGGCATCATGGATTCTATCAAATACCAACAGATAAAAAATCTAAATCTGACTGCCTCTGTTAGTAATCTTATAATGGGCCGTGGTTGTATCTTCCATCAGGACAAGGGTCCCAAACAAACATCAAAATCAACACAAAAATGTGTCACTGAGCACAAAATGAAGCTTCTGCCAGTCCTCTGACCTGAACCCTAAAGTAGGGAGAACTGAAGAGAAGAAGCACCAACATGGAGATGGGAATCTGAAGGATCTGGAGAGATTCTGTATGAAGGAATGGTCTCTGATCTCTTGTCAGGTG
>NW_015649593.1:382685-403734 GCF_001515625.1 Sinocyclocheilus rhinocerous
CAGACATTATTGGAGAAAACTCAGAGCTGTTATCTTGGGAAAAGGACTTTGCAATAATTGTGGACAATGTGAACTAGAGAAAAACATTTATTTCATAATGAGATTTTCCCACCACTTTCCATTGTTTTACTTCAATGATAGGTTAGAATTTTGTGAATTTATTGAATGAAAGATCAAAAGGATAAACGATGCAGAATTATTTTCACAGCTGCCTTTGCTCATATTTACCAAGGATGCCTAACACACTTATTGGTTTAAGGTCACGTCTAGCATTCATTTTCCATAGTAGTTTTTTTTTTTCGTTCAGTGAAAAGGTGTTGCATGTTTTGTCAGCTGAACTTTGAATTGGCAAGTCGTTTTCATGGAATCTAATCTGACTGAGGTCCATCGATGCATCATAAAGTCAGCATGAAGTCTGAATTGACTTAATTTATTTTCCTAATACATGTTCCTGATAATTTGAGATTCATTTTTACAACTTATTTCAAAGGAGAGAAAACAATCTTTTTTTTTCATCACATCAAAATGTAATGACCTGGATGCAGAAGTCAAGCTGACAGGAATGGGATGGGGGCTGCTGGTGATGGTAGCACAGAACAGACAATGCTGGAGGACAGTCGTCGATGGCCTATGCTCCAAGAAGGAGCAGTGTGCCTAAGAAGAAGAAACTTGTTTTGAATGTCCTTGTCGAATATCCTGTTTGATTTGGAAATGTCATGTGGAAGTAAAGTGAGTTGCAATCAACATTTCATGTTGAGTTTAAATGTGTTTTTTAGATGTCAACCTAACATTGACCCTGAATGTATTTTAGCATTGCATAGGGGTTTGAATAAGGTCAAGTAAAAAAAAAAAAGTCTGATACTCTCTTCCAACATATCTCTTTCATTCTGTGTCTGTGGAGAGAGAAAAAAGAGACTGGATAAAATTAAACCAGAAAGAAAAATGTCTTCGAGAAATTTGACCCATCTTCCCGAAGTTATATCCTCTCTGTGGACTCCTCCCCAAACCCATGCTAAACTCCTCCTCTTTCTATATTAAGCCACTCCCCTTCTGACAGTGTCTAGTTGACTTGTTCTATGTGGGAGGAGCTTAAATAAGTGAAAGGTCATGTGATGGTTCTCATTTCCTCACAAGAAGCTCAATCAAGTAGGGAGAGTCTGCTGGGTGGGGCTGTACTTCATGTTTCTCTTTCAAGCCACAACTAAAAGAGAATTTCAGCGCAGAAACGCTGTGTGTTTTCTCTCCCTTGCTCTATCTCCCTTCCCCTCATTAATTCATTAATTATTTTGGCTGGGTAACGTTTGCAGTAATGAATTCCTCGAGGGCTGAATCCCCTTGCCTGGCACCCGTCTCGTCCCACTGCCTCGTATGTGCCAGCCGATCAGATCTCAGATGCTGTCTGACACTGCTGTAAACTAATCATGATTTAACCAAGTCAGTTGTATAAGAGTGTTGTAACACTTGTTTCTATTGCTTGGTCAGACTCGAGTTTGATCAGATATTGAACCCCACATTCGCTGTATTATTGAACTTGTAGTCCCGTTAGATTTAGCACCACGGTTGTGCACACACAGAATGTCCCGTTGTCTGTTGTGAATGCTATGAATCTGCTATGAATCGCAGGATGCAAGGCATGTGAGCTGCCCTCCGAAGGCTGTTTATTCAGAGAAAGCAGCAATGAAAAATTCATTATTTTGTGATTTGTGTGTCTGGGAGTGTGCAAAGATGCAAATTATATATGTTGTTGATAGGGTATCTGATCTTTTTATGCAGACTCGGGTGTGAATTCCAATGGAAAAAAATGCGTTCACACCAACCAAACAAGCTGTACCCTGACTTCAAATGGATTTTGATTATCATAGTTATGTTTGTGAATTGTTACACATCAGTCAGGGCTCGACAGTGTGAGAATTTCGCTTGCATTTGGGACTAAAAATAAATGTGTAAAATGCATTTAGGAGTATGTGTGTGAATAAAAAAGTAGGTCCCTGTGGATCCTTATTGTGTTAAATTCAATGTATTTCAAATATAAGGTTATAAAAAAAGCTTTAAACATCTTAAATGGTACAACATAAGTCTTAATTAATTTGAATAGGTCTTAAATATATGTCTGTTGCATGTTCCACATGCTTGCTGTTTTAGAGCTGTTTGCAATTAGTGTATTTATGCCCAGTGATTGCTTATGATGTACTGGTGATTAATTATGACAATGTTTATATTGTAGCATGTTCTAGATTGTAAGAGTGCATATTTTGTCTCACTGATAGTAGTAAAGTAGTAAAGACATTTTAAAATAAGAGCATATGGTATGGGGCTTGTTTACAGTTAAGTCATGCATCATGCAGAAGATATTTTTTTTCTGGTTACTATTGGTATTTCAGTTACATAAACTATCTAGCGTTTAAATAGAAAAAATATAAATAAATCCATAATTGTTAAATGCATATAGTTTGAAGCAGAAATATTTAAAAACCTAGTATAATTTTTTTGTGTTCAAATATATTAAATAATTTTGCTTGTTTCCTCATATTCCTTTAGTAAGGAAAAACAAATTATCTGATCAGTTTTCATTGTACCCAAGTTCTTTGTGCACTTCTACATTTTTTAAAGTAGGAGCACTAGTGCCTCTTGGGAAAAAATTTAAGCATCAAGCCCTGTTAGTGTATTGACCAAATATGGATTCTTTGCTATGAAATTAAGGTTTAAACATCATTGTCTCTTAAATCCCTAGATGATGTGTGCATGGTCAAGTTATAAAGTCACGTATTGAGTAGTTTGCAAACTAATGAACAGGATCACATGTAAAAACATGCTGTTTCTTTGATCTGGTGTATGCCTGCATGCTCAGATTCCCTCTCTCATACTTATCTGACAGCTGAAGTGTATGTGTGTGCATCCTGTTCGTGTGTGGGCTATCGCCTGTATAGGCACAGACAGAATTACAAGATTTTCTGTGGAATTTGTGGAATGCATTTAAGTGTGTTAAATACACCTGAACATGCTGCACTTTTATTGCTAACTGAAAACAAATTACCAAAACTTTATGGATGCAAACTAGAACTTTGCAGATAATTATAGATTTCTGGAAATACGTGAGATTTCCTGTAGAGTTGTGTGTACGCTGAATCTGTGAGGGCCTACCTGTTAAACTTGCAGTTGTGTAGAGTGTAACCTGTTGTTTGTTTGTGTGTGTGTTTTCAGTGCTGAAAGGTTGTTAGCTGATTCGTGAGTGATATTGTGTTGCCTAAGGTGAGTTTGCATTGACAGTGCCAATAGATGAGCATACAAAGACCACTGGAAATGAAGTTCAGAAAATAGATAACTGGAGACACATGATGGGAGACACGCGCGTGGAAATTAATTGGCAGGAAGTCAGTGGTAATTTGAATTGCAAATGGACACCAACTTGTTCCCCGACTTGAATGATTAATATTTTATTGTTTTACTGAGTGAAATGCCACAAGTGTTTTTCATCAGAAACAAATAGCACAAAGGAAGGAGGGAAAAAAGAGAGATTGGCTTAACTGATAATAATGAGTTGCAAGGTAATGGATATTGCCTCTGAACATTAATTTTGGTGTGTGTAATAGGGCTGGGCAATACATCCAATATTCTTTATTTTCATGGTGATTTTTCTATATAAAATTTAGCAACATTGTGAATATCACAATTATTTTTAAAGTTCTTTTTATTTAAGTTTCCTAAAGGATTCACAACTTGCAAGTATAAAAGCAATAAGACAAATTTCACATTGTCTATTGTCTTTATATTGTCTCTTTTAACTTGTGTAGCAAATGTGGTGAATTGGTAAGTTTGAGTTCTGTAAATAAAATTGTTAATAGGAATCAAATTTCAGCAACTGAAAATATTTGAAAACTGAAAAAAAGAAAAGAAAACAGTGATGTTTAGTTAGTGCTTGTCTAATGACATTTTGACTGCCAGAGTCTATTTTGTGCGCACAGTGAGGATAAGTCATAACAGGTTATGTCAGCAGTGTGGATGTGCTTTGTGACCAAAATTATTATAATTATGAAATAATTATTACATATTCTTCCTTGTCTTCAAGACGTTTATTTTTAAATAGATTTTACTTCAACATTTGGAATCTACTTGGATAAAATGACAATTCAGTCAAAATGATTCTTCCTCTAATTGGAAAAATCATTCTTTTAAGCCGTTTCAGAGCAAATATATAAATATCGAGATCTATTTTCTGTATTGTTAAATAGCTGAAAAATATTGGGTTATAATTTAACTATCACTCGGCCCTAGTGTGTAGTTAGGAAATGGATGAGTTGCTCTGTACTTCTGAAAAGTTTTGAATTGACCTTTTCATTCTCCTAATATTTTCTTTTCTTTTCTCCTCCCCACAATACACTGTTCATTTTTTTTATCCACCATATACTCTTCCTCTGTCATTCTCTTTTTCAAATCGTCGCACAATTTACAGAAGGTTCCGCCGGGCCGTGATCTATCCTTTCAGTCAGATGCTAATTAGGGGAAAGAAACGTCTCCGTCTCTCTCGCTCGCAGACGAAGGGATGTGCAGGTTGAGTGAGAAAGGGGAGAGAAGAGCGCAAAACAGTAAAAAATGGAGAGAGGAGTGAGAGATGAAAGGGTGATGAGGTCGCTTCAGATTGAGAAAAGAGAGGATAATACTTGTATTTTTTTCTTTAAAGTTGAGCTAAAATCAAAGGTCCCCCAGTCAGCGTGTCTGGTAAATGTCCAACTCTTCATAACTTTCTGATCTGACCACAGAAAATCTTGCTGTTCTGTGAAGTAAATTAAAAAGTTACCTATAAGTGATGTATTTTAATAAAGATGTTTCTACCTAGCTCATGACCGTGAGGCCCTTTGACCATGTGTTCTTTAAACATTTATAAATGTCATTCATGGAGCGAGAAATTTGCTTTTCTGCTTTAATTGGTTATCAGTCACAAGCTTCCCTTGGACTGTTTTTATATCCATTAATTAGCCTTATTAATGACTTACTGTACTGTTAGATAAGTGGCTAGTTTGGTGTTTCTGGTCAGTTCATTAATGGCTAGAGTGGATCCAGCTAACGATTAAAGTGCCTTAATTAGCAGCAGCAAGAGGAAAAATAAGGATTAGTCCTGAGGTTCTGTTTTATTTATTTATATTTTGGTTTGAAGAAAAAAGATTGAAAAGGTTGAAGGTTCAGAGGTTTGAGGGGAAATGAACAAGAGAGCCAATAGAATGATGAATGTGCTTTTCTCCTGGAAAAGAGAGGGAGGGCTTTTTCACACAAGGGGAAAATAAGAAATAGTTTTTTCCTCCAGCATTATAAAGACGTAGCTTTGACGGATTTAAACTCGCTGTAGTTGCTGATGGTGCTTCTGAATCTGGCTTTAACTCTGACACCAGTGGCAAATGTAGACGTATCTACCAAACGGAGATCAAACAGTACACAAGATGTGGTGGTTTGTTTGATTCTGCATATTTTAGTGGTTCGTACATACCTTTTTTGCCATTGTACAAAATCGGCACAGCAAGTGTTGTTTTTTTTGGGGGGGTTCTGTATGTAGAACAGTATGGAATTGTTTTTTCACTCACTATGGCTTTAAAACACAATTTATTCATTTATTAATAAACATCAATGTAAATATACCATTTGTATTAAAATAATATATTTTTTAATTAGTTATGTATTATTTATTTGTATCCGTGAACTACTACAGACAATTTAATACTACTACTACATGTAATATGTGTTTTAATTAATTTTATTTAATTTTAACAAATAATTTCAATTTGTTAATGGTGAATCAGTTATCTGGTCTCTTCACTCATCATGAAAATATTATTTATTTATTTATTTAAAATACTTTAGAAATATACTACTTTTATTAATACAATAATTAACTTATTTTTATATGGAATTATTCATTTTTATACATGAACTAGTAAAGACAATTTAATATTATTATGGTCCGTGTACTTATGCGTCTATTCATTTTTCGAAATACGGAAACGAAATACTTTTTTCTTTAATGGTTCCAACACTGATAAATAGAATAAGTAGACACAAACTAATTTTCATTATTCAAAATACGTATTTCATTAAAATTCGTAAAAATCATATAAAGCTTGTTTTTTTTTAATGTAACCTATATAAATGCTAAATTTAATTTCTAGCTTTTTTAGTGTCTCTATACAGACGGTATAAACGCCCTCTCGCGTTACTGACGTGGCTTTGGCCTCGATGTTTTTATGATCTGGATAATTTTTCATGCCTGAAAACATGAATGAAATACTCATTACATATTTCTTTGCATTTAATTGTATCCAGGACCGGTTTTACGGGAGTGCTAGAGGGAACAAAACGAAAGCAAGAGCACCTCAGTTGAAGCTGTAGAAATAGGATACTGGCGAAACATATTTTCCAAACGCTCCAGTGTGTATTTGTGTTTGAAATCTGGAGAGCTTCAAAGGTTTCTATTTTCAATGTGTTTTTGTAGCATTGATAAGTGTAGCCAATGACCAACATTTTTTGTTGATTTCTTGAACGCAATGGCCAAGCGTTTAAGTTAGAATCCACTCACTGCTGAAAAGAGTTTTGTTCAGTGTTGCACACTCGGGAGTCTCTCATTATAACAAACAAAGTGTAACATGATGTAAATAAGAGATTCATTGTGCAGTGTACAGCTTCATTGATTATGCTCCCAAACTTTGGAATAGCCTTCCTGATAATGTTCGGGGTTCAGACACACTCTCTCTGTTTAAATCTAGATTAAAGACACATCTCTTTGGCCAAGCATTCAAATAATGCATATCATAATCTTGTACTGCAGTTATATCTGATCAAATGCACATTATTATTATTCTTTAGTTTGGGTTAAACAAATCAATTTTGCTTGCTTGGAACAGCAGCTACGCTAATTATGTCCCTATTTGTTTCTCTGTTTTTGCCACAGGATTAGCGCTATATAAATAAAGGTGACTTGACTTGACTTGACTTGATTATAACGGAACTTTGAGAGATCGCGTTAAACTGAAATGAGTGACGTTTTTTTAGTGATTATAAGCGGAGCGCTCTTTTTTTTTGTTTTTTTTGTCATGGTTGAAAAATGAATGGAAGTACACAGACCTAATACTACTACTAATAAATTGTTTTAATTAATTTTATTTAAATTATTTTTGAAGATCGAAGTTTAAAGATTTTGAAATAAATTCTCAATCTGTTTTTGCTGTCTGTTTTCTCTGCTACAGATTGTAAAACTAATGAACTGGACGGCATACTGAAAAACACCTCAAGGTTCTGCCTGCATTCCCTTTATGTTCTCTGGGTTACGCTGAACACGAGTGTGTGCCCGGATCCTGGCGGCGGCTGTGAAAAACACATGCGTGCATGAGCATTATTTGCTTTTGAGTGAGAAATCACGTGTGTGTGCTTTGTCGGGGACGTCCTGCGGTGGCTGGCGTAGTGACCATCCCCATACCCCACCCCCAACGCTCAAAACTGGCGATGTCCAGGGTGCCGAGTCCTCCGCCTCCTGCAGAAATGACCAGCGGCCCTGTGGCCGAAAGCTGGTGTTACACACAGGTGAGTGTGTGTGTGTGTGTGGTTCTGGGTCAATTGGTGAATCTGTATACTCTGTGACAGGGTTGCTCAATTCTGGTGGTCTATCTTCAGAGTTAGTTCCCCGTCTAATCCAACACACCTGAACCAGCCAATCAAACTTCATGGGCTTATTTGAAAATTACTGGCAGGTGTGTTTGAGCAAGACTGGAACTAAATTGTGCAGGAAGCTTGATCTTCCAGGTGTAGATCTGAGCACCCCTGGTATTAAGTCATATTAAGTCTCGTCCGATGCTAAAAATGTCTGATCAACAGGCCCATGTGGGATCTACATCCTTTTTTTTCTCTGCTGAATGGAATTAGAAGTAGTTTTGAAATAACATTTTAAAGGTAAAAATGACCTTTGTTAATTAACTCATGTGTTGTTTCAAATCCCTGTGACTTCATTCTGTGAAACACAAAAGGAGTAGTTTATCAGAATGTTAATGTTGCTCTTTTTCATTCTGGGAAAAAATAAATACATGTTTGCAGTATTATGCTCACCAAGGCTGCATTTATTTAATCAAAAATCAAGTAAAAAAACAGAATAACTGTTTTCTATTTGAATGTTTTATAATGTATATTTTGTAATGTATATAATTTATTCCTGTGATGCAAAGCTGGATTTTCAGCATCATTACTCCAGTCTTCAGTGTCACATGATCCTTCAGAAATCATTATGATATGCTGATTTGGTGCTCAAGAAACATTTGCTTATAATATTTTTGTGGAAACCATGAAACTTTTTTTTTTTGTTTGTTTCTTTGATGAGTAGAAAGTTCATTCAAAAGAGCAGCGTTCATTTGAAACAAAATGTATTTGTAAGAATATAAAAGTCTTTACTGTCACTTTTGAGCAATAAGACCCTTGCAGAATAAAAGTATTTAAATAAATTACCAATATTTTATAAAAATATAAATAATATAAGCATATTACATAATACTAAACCTAATATGTGTTTGAGAAAACATCTCTGTATGTATCTGAGTGATCGGTGTATATTTCTGTCTAAAAATATATATGGCCGTTATCTTCTCTGTGTTTTGAGTGTGTGTGACTTCACAGGACCCTCCAGAGTGTTCAGAATCCCCACGACTAGTGAAACATGTTCCATTAATGCTTTCATTTATCTTGCCATCATTCTCCCCCACTGTTTTTGTTTGAGGTCTTTTTATCCCTTGTTCTACCCATCCTGTTTGTTGTCAGAACATATTAAGATAAAAGGCGGTTTTGATGTGTCGCTTTTTGATGTCTTGGCCAACACTTGCGGATCTAATGTAGGAAAGGGAAAAAAGTAGATGGATAAATGGAAGAATGAAGTGTCTTGTCTGTTATCTTCTTGTGTGTTTGTGTTTGTCCAGATCAAAGTGGTTAAGTTCTCCTATATGTGGACCATCAACAACTTCAGCTTCTGCCGGGAGGAGATGGGCGAGGTCATCAAAAGCTCCACCTTCTCCTCGGGGGCCAATGACAAGCTTAAATGGTAAGACGGGGAGGAGCGCACAAGGATTTGCATCTTATTAAAATATTTTTTTTTTCTTGTCAGATAAACTTTATTTAGTATAAAACAAAGTCTAGCTGTTGATGTAAAATTCTTTGTTTTTGAGCAGGTGTTTGCGAGTGAATCCAAAAGGTCTGGATGAAGAGAGTAAAGATTATCTGTCACTCTATCTGCTCCTGGTCAGCTGTCCTAAGAGCGAGGTTCGGGCAAAGTTCAAGTTCTCCATCCTTAATGCCAAGGGCGAGGAAACCAAAGCTATGGGTGAGATGTCGATCAAACTCTTAAGAGATCAATATGCATATTATATGAGTATGTGTATGTGTGCGTTAGGTCAGCTTGCAGGGAGTTTATTGGTATAGAGAAGAAGTGGTGCAATAGAAGTGTGTGTGTTTGGTTAGGAGCTTTAGTATACAACTAAACATTCTACTTTTTCCAAACAGTTAAAGAGTTTTTGCACTCTCCAAAAGTTCACAATTCTGCCATCATTTACTCACCCAATGTCAAACCCAATGAGTTTTTTTCTTCCATGGAACGTATAATGTAAAATGCAAATGTCAAATGAATGAGGACTGTAGTTTTCAAATTTCAAAATGGATGCAAAAGCAACAAAAGTGAATGATAAAGTGACTCCATATGTTGTGCATTACAGTATATTACGGGTGTTTTGAAGCCATATGATAGATTTATGTGACAGACTGAAATTTTGGTGGTTCACCGATAATCTTAAATAATCAAATTAAAAAATAATCAAATAATGAATTAAAGTTAAGTAATCTTTAACTGCTGCAACTGATCGGGAGTTAAACTCGTGAACCGGGTTAGTCTGATTCATGATCATGATTCATTTTTTTTATTACCTTTTTTTGTGTACTGAATCAATTGCCAAGTGCAGCTGGGGCAAATGTCAAGGTTTTAATGAAATTTTAGTGTGTTCCTTACACAAAGCTATTGTATGGCGTCAGAGGACATGGAATATAGCACACAACATTTAAACCACAGGGTTTCTGTGGGTCCTTAAAAAGTCTTAAATTTAGTTGTATCAAATTTAAGGCCATAAAAAGTCTTAAATTGAACAAAGTCTTAATTATGATTTCAAGAGGTCTTAAATTTGGGGACAAGAATTGCGATATGGCTGAATGTGATGATTAAATTTCAAAAGGCTATGAATATATTAAATAAACAGGAGCGCTGCACATTTCAGAGTCCGCTGCTGCACTGCTTTGTGTTCTGCTGTTACCGGGGAAACCGCAGTATTTCTGCAGCTTCAAAAGCGCCTCCTGCTGGTAGAGCTGCTGTTTTTGATCGGACCAATGTGAAAATCAACCCATGTGGCTTTACGCTGCAAACACGCAGTGTTGTAAATGTGAACTGGTGGATCAACAAGAAGATAATGCATTATAAAAATGTAAACGATTAAGACAGTAAAATATATTTAATTAATAGTTGATTGATAATAGTTGTTTACATTAATAATTGATAGTTTTCCCTTATGAAAATTAACCATGGTCTTATTATAGTAAAAGTGTAGTAACCATATTTTATTTTAGCATATTGACTAACATTTGTATAACCATAGTTTCTGACATCCTGGCGTGGATGTTAAAACCTGGTGAATGTACATTTATAAAAGCAAACATAACACATTGAAAAGATCAATATGCATATTATATGAGTATGAAAAAATGTAAACGATTAAGACAGTAAAATATATTTAATTAATAGTTGATTGATAATAGTTGTTTACATTAATAATTGATAGCTTTTCCTTACGAAAATTAACCATGGTTTTACTATAGTAAAAGTGTAGTAACCATGTTTTTTTTGTTTTTTTTAGCATATTGACTACCATTTGTATAACCATAGTTTTACTAAAAAAAATACCATGGTTAAACTATGATTAGTGCCAGTGGTGGAAATGACCAAAATTCACTGGGGGAACTCTAAGTTGGGGTAATTTTTAGACGACCTTTTAGATTTAATTAATTATAAAAACATTTATAATCTATAACATTAAACTTATTTCATGTTTCTTCTAAACCATATGTTGTTTAGGTATCAAGATCAAAGGCACCCCCGTGTAATTATATATTTTTTGTTAATTATAACAATACATTCACTTAGTATAATAAGACACAGTCAGGAAGCATAAGTTACCAATCAAATTCAATATCAAAAAATGTATCTTTGCACTACAGAGGTGGCACAGAAGAACACAAAAGTGGCATTTAGGTATATTTACAGACTGTTTAATGAGGCTCAGAGGTGGCATGAAAGCATTTAAATTCAAAATAACAATTTTATATGATGAATGTTTTAAAATAAGTTCTGAATATAGAAATATTAAATTATTTAAATAGGAGGTAAGGTAGGAGGAAAATTAGTGCCAAAGCGGCTACATGTATTGTGAAGCTCAGACTCTAAGCTTTCAAATTATATCCATTTTTTGTTGATCAAAGCAGTGGTTTGAAAAATATGATTAGTAATATTTTCGTGGAGGGGGAGGCGTCCCACCCGCGGTACACTCGGGTTTAGAGGGACTGCTCAGTGCTCGTTAAGAGTTGATGACTCATAGCTCGAAGACTGTAGCAATGAGAGTCAAAAGGTTGGTATCGTTTGATAGAAAACTTTCTGAACTTTCAGGGAGAATAAAAGTATTTCATTTGGACATTCTCCTGCTGAGAAATAGCTGATAAAATGTAAGAAAAATTGGAGTGTTCAAGATAAATTTTTCATATATGTCTTATTTGACATTCAATATCTCAGGACAGAAATAAGGTAGGAGGAAAATTAGTGCCAAAGCGGCTACATGTATTGTGAAGCTCAGACTCTAAGCTTTCAAATTATATCCATTTTTTGTTGATCAAAGCAGTGGTTTGAAAAATATGATTAGTAATATTTTCATGGAGGGGGAGGCGTCCCACCCGCGGTACACTCGGGTTTAGAGGGACTGCTCAGTGCTCGTTAAGAGTTGATCAACATAATTGCATTCATTAAAAAGCTGAGATTCTAAGCTTTAAAATTATATTAAATATTAAATTATTTAAATAGGTGGCGGCAAGTCACTGAATCATTCAGTCAGTCGATTGGTTCAAACAGCTGATTCATTCAGGAACGAAGCAAGTGACTGTTCAAAAAGATTCATTTAAAAATGATTATTATTATATATTGTGCTACGTTTATGTGCATAGGCTATTGAATTAATAAAACATAGAAATCCCTTTAATTTCCCAAAAAATCTAACCAGTTGGAGCTGGAACGTCGTACCCTCTCGAAATTCACTCCCTGGACTCCGTCCCCCGCGTTCCCCCCATTTCTAGCCCTGGTTAGTGTAGCGAAACCATGTTTAATTTGTGGTTACCATGGATTAACTAACCATAGTTTTTTTTTCTTTCTTAAAAATTGTTTAAAGGCTGAGATGTGGTCAACTTTTGTTTTTGTGAAGACTTGTATCTGAACTGTAAATCATGTTTTTTACAATCATTTTACCGTTTAATGTTACCATAGATACTGCCCTTCCCTGCTTATATGGTATTAATTTTATTTGTGCAGGTCTTAAAAAGTCTCAAATTTGAGCTTTAAAATCCTGCAGAAACCCTGAACCACATTTTGATGCTTAAATGCGTTTTTTTTTTGTCATTTTAGAGCTTGACGGATCTAGTCTTCATCCACTTCTGTTATATTGAAAGAATGTCAAGGATATTTACCTTTTGTGCTGGACAAAAAAAAAAAAGATTTGGAAATAAAGTAAATGATGGCAAAACTTTAATTTCTGGGTCCTTTAAAGCTCACCAAATCTCTGCCCGTGTGTATAAGGGACATACAGTAAATGCTTTCTCTTATCTTTGTTTACAGTGAACTGTAATTCACTAAAAACAATGTTTTATAGTGCTGTACAAACAATAAATGCATATTAGCATTGAAAACAAATGTTCTTCAACATTTGTTTTATACAAGCCTGTATTAGATGTTATACAAAAGGTAGCAAGCTCCGTGAGGCCTGGAGAGATGAAACTGAGGTGCGGACAGCAGTCACACTCTCATCTTTTTGAAGAATCTCACATATGGGCAGAGAAACGGGAGCGAAAGAAAGAGAAAAGGGTGCCAGAATGTGGCAGCGAGATGAGATGAGAGGTTGAACAACCCCGTCTCTCATTTTCCAATTTTCTCATTTTCTGCACCTTAAGGGGCGAGAAGGCACTCCTTGTGTTTTGCCCCACCCTCCCCCCTCTCCTCCATCTCTTTCCTCCACTCAACGTTCTCTCCATTTCCCGCCCCTCCGGAATTGGGGAGGGGGTTGACATGCTTGGGGCATCCCCGGAGACGTGGGAGTGCCGACAGCCACCATACATTGATGGGGAGAGTTTTTAAAGCGGGACGAAGGATGAAAATATGGCAGCAGAAATTGCTCTGTCGGTTCTGGATCATTTAGAATCCAATTTAATCCTGCCCTCCTCCTGGGGGAGAGCAAGATGAACGAGAGAGGAGGGGGGGAAAGCAGAGGTGGAGAGAGAGAAATAAAAACAAAGTAAAGTGCTTTAATTAAGAGGGCTGTGAGAAGGCACTGGGACTTTGCAGCATGACTTGTGTTTACAGAGTCAGTCATGGGCATGACGATGAACAAATAGAGGTGCCGAGGAACCTGTTTCTCTCTGATGATCAGTGATCTGGTTTGCCGGACATATGAAAGGAATATTTAAAATTATGCCACATTATATATGCCTTCAGTTTGTCACAACAATAAACATCTCTTGCTATGTGCTTTTGCTAATCAGAAGTACATTACTGTTTAATAATTAAAAGTTCATTTAATATTAGTTAATTCATTACAGATTATGAAATAATGAACTTTTTATACATATACTATCGATTGTTGTTAATTCAACTGTCAAATTTTACGTTTAACTTGAAATATTTAAAGTCAACTGTATGTGCAGAAATGAAGATAAACCTATATTATTAAATGCTGTAAAAGTATTGTTATTTTATAGGGTCCTTTATAGGTATTTTTAATAATAAATAAAAATAATAAAAAGTAGAAACAGAACAGAGAGTGCTGGTGTTAGGTGGTCAAGCTTTTGTATAATAACAGAAAACAAGTAGATAGGAAAAAATTAAATAAATATTTTAGACTTGCTGAGAATTAGTTCATATAGATGAATTATTCTGTTTTCAGATATCTCTCTCTTTTTTTGTGAACAGGCTTTTAGAAATTGAGATGCTGAAGGTCAGAGGCATTGGGCTAATAAAGAAACGAAAGATTCACACAGTTGTAGATTGGATGGATGTTGGGTAGTATATAAACTACTCAGTTGATGATACTTTCACTGCGTGCTGTGTGTAGTTATTCAGATGAGACTGCATGCTGACAGACATTGATTCTGAATGTGCTTTATTGGCTATTGACCGTTTGATGAATATTTACACAACAGAGCTTTACTGCTGTTGCTCTCAGCCCCGTGTGGCCCGTAGCTGTTAATACTCCCATAGATCAACATTTATAACACTGACGGTTTCACTGTAAAGTCACAGAAGGATGAGGATTTCATTTCAATTTTTTTCAGCAACGTGCAGAAGCTAAAGGTGAGATGTGTAGGTCCAACATGCACGTTGATAGCTTTTCTTTTGTCTGTTTTATGTAATATTCAAGTTCGTGTCGTTGCTTCTAAGCAACAGCATTTCCTGTCAAAAGTCAATTCAAGATGTCGTACAAGTCACCCGCCACGTGCTAAAACTATTGCCATTCAGCTGGTGGCAGGTGTTAATTTCATAACCTGCTATTAAACTGTGTCTGTTTTTGTTACTCTCATATATAGTTTTTAGTTTAACAATACGTAGCCGGACGTTTGAGTAAAATAATGTGGTTCACGTTGCAGCTTACTCCAGCCGAGGGCCACCCTGAGACCAGACATTTTTACATTTTTACAGACCCAATCGATTTATCATATCAGGCAGTTAAAGGTGTTTTGCTCTCTGTCTGTTTGTATAGGAGTGTCAAGGTAAGAGGAATTATTGGATAGTGTTTACACTAGAGGATTGTGTTTATGCTGTTGTGAGAATGTCAGTTTACTCACATTATTGTTCTGACATTGTGCTACTGAACTCTCTATTAATGGCAGAGTGTAAGTCGAAGATGTTTTTGTTGTTGTTGTTGAGATCTCGCTATATTTTCCTTTTTAGTGTCATGTAGCCAGACTTTTGACTATTCTTGTAAAATCTGTCCACTTTACAGCTTTTCTGTACTATAACCGCCCATATAGACAGGAAGCGACCATCTAACTAAAATACCAGCTGCTAAAAGATATAATTTGCTTTCTACTAAGTGGCTTGAGTATAATTCTTGGAATTCTTTCAAAGACTGGATGCCATGGTCCTTGAAAATGTTGGCAAATCCAATGAGGAAATCTTCTTCAGCAGAAAAACCTGTGTATCCTGACACCTGAAAATGCATATGTGCAAGCCAACTGGATTAGAACTGGCTATTTCAGCCAACTTTAGCTTTTTGTGTGTGTGTGTGCGCAGTACGCATCAGGTCATCTGTGGGCGGTCAATGGGTGTTTTGTCCGAGGCTGAGACTACTTCACACCCTCAATGTCTTTCTCAAGGAGTTTGAAATTGCGGTGTTGCAGATTAAAAGGGTTTGCTAGTTGAACTCTGGCCAATTGATGCATGCCCACAGGAATTAATCTACACTGTAAAAAAAAATCTGTGACATTTACGTTAAAATACCGGCAGCTGTGGTTGCCAGAACTTCACCGTAAAAAAATATGGTAGCAACATTTTAGGTTTTACAGACTTAACTTAAATTCACAATAAAATACCGTATTTCATTAACTGATGTAATGTTAATAAACCAACATATTGAAGTACTAATATCTGTTTTGAACCATTGTAATGCACTGATAGCCACCAAAAACTAGTGGTGATGAGAAAGTCACATGATGAATCAAAGCTTTTCTACGAGATGAGGAGGGCAATACTTATAGAAGGTGCACAGTGTCATTCAAACAAACACTAAACCCCATCATGGTGACACACATGATACTGAAATAATGCAATAAACATTAATTTCGTGGTTTAAAGTATGGGCAAACGGAACTTGGCCTTGCGACCTTCCTGGCGTTCTGTGTGTGTATGCTTAGTGCATTTGCGATCTGAGCAACCTTCTCTCTTTCTCTCTGAGTGCCAGGACATTAGACACTGTGCCCCAAAGCCCAGTGCTGGGGCCTGAATATGTATTACCACTGACTGCTCTTTCTATTTCAATGCTTTAACTCTCTCTTCTCCCTCTATATATGCATAATCCATCTGTCAGTCCTTTTTATTGGAGCTGTATTCTGTCAGATGTCCTAAAACACTCCTTGTGTATTCGTGTCCACAGAGGCCTGACCTTGGTTGGATGCCAACAGGAACTTGCCCTGCCCTACTGCAATTGGTTAGTTGCTAGACGTCCCCAATGAAAGCACAAATTTAGCCACTGCCCTGATCTGACCCCAGACCTCCTCGAGAGACCAATCAGCGTCTCTCTTCTTTCCACCTCTCTCTCTCTCTCTCTCTCTCTTTCTCACTTTCTCAGTCAGTCTTCCATTATGTGCATCTATGGTCAAGGGTTATGCTTAAACATTATGCTTGTTTTTGGCCTTTTTTGTCATCAAATGACCAGCAAAGTTGCTTTCACCTGTAGTGTGTTCATGCCCGTATGGTGTGGGGTTTGAAAATGTATGTTTTGAAATTCTGCTTCTCCTGTTTAATAGGTGAGTAACTTGATTTACTGAGGAGTCCTTGATTCTGGGAGGGTTAATTACCCACCGGTCCATCAGCATGTTCTCCAAAGCAGCTGAATCAAACCGTGCCATCTGTGAACACTCCTGTCTGTCCAATTCGAGACATCACAGCCCATGAGCAATACGGGCAGTCCTGGAAGCAATACTTCAGCAGAGGCATAACTTAGACCGATAAATTGGCTGATACTTGACCATTTTGAGATGTATCATTTATGTATGTCTCATTAAATTGCACTATAACTTCTTGTTCTGTCGCTATATAAATCTCGAAGATGTGTCAGTTTTCCACTAAACTAAAAGACAACATTTATCATTTGTTTTAATTTAACAAAAATAAAGTGATGCTTGGCCACAAAGTTAGTTAGTTAATTAATTAATTTATTTACGTGACAATTTTGCACATTTCTCAACTGCCTTTATCCCCCAATTCTCATTGTAAAACATGTGAATGTAAAATTTTCAAAGTGTTAATACATCTAAAATATGTAATGTTACATCTATGTAAAAAGAATCTGTAGTGGGCATGTGCTTAATTATCACATTTCAAAAATGTATGTTCCTAAAATGGGCATTTTTTCCCTATATGTCAAATATAGTAATCATAATAATTAGTATTATATGGGCCTTTCTGCTATTGGATGCCAGCAGCAGCTATTGCAAAGTTACTGTGACTTAAGTTCCGATGTGAAGGGTCTTCCTGAGGCATGTCTTTGGTTGCCCTTTCAGTGCTCCCCCATTGCGTAGATCTGTATGTCTGTCACAGTTGAACACAAAGCCATTTCACACCATGTTAAAACACCTGCACACACACAAACAAACAGCCGCAGATTAACCGGCAATGACTTGAGCCCCAGCTGCACTCGACCGACAGAGAAAAGAGGAAAGATGCTTCACTAGAACAAGTGTAACGTTTAGGAAGAGAGAGAGGATGCCACACTTGATAGAGTGTGCTTGTCACACATACGCACTATGCAACAAAAGCACAAAGGAATCTATTCATCTCTCCTTTTTTCACTCTTCGCCACTTCCTGTGTCATGCATTTCTCTTCTCTCCCCTTCTGTGTATGAAAGCAGTGACTAAGGAGAAATCCTCCAGTAGGATTTTTGTCGGCACATCTGGATTCTGCATCACTTTCTTGTATTCTTGTTGTTCATTCTTCTCTTCTTGTTCCTTCTTTTCTTCTCTTTCTTGTTCCTTTTTCTTCTTTTTGTTTTTGTTTCTTCACATTCTTGTCTTGTTCTTTTTCCTTCTCTTGTAGATTCTTCCCTTCTTATTCTTGTTCCTTTTCATCTTCCTCTTCATCTTCATTGTCTTCCTTTCTCTTCCACTTATTTCCCTTCCCCTTGTTCTCCTTCTCATCTCTTTTCTCTTATCTTTTTTTAATTCAAAATACCTTCCAGCATTGGTTATGTGAACCTGATCCTGCTGGTCAGCTGAAACATCTGCAGTCAAGATGGAGTGAAGGTTTGGACGTAGTAGCTATAAAAATACAAATGCATTCATAGAGGTTTAAGTTGCTTTCAGAGAAACCGCAGGAGAGTGAAAAAGCACAGAATAATCAGACTGGTTATAATGCAGAAATTAATGGAGAGCAAGATTATAGACCTTGCCAGATAGGCAGAAAAGCCTCTTAAAGAGTATTTGGATTCAGATTAGTCTGAGATATGTGTGAGATGTCTTGCCTCACTCTAATACTTGACTAAATTAGTGCATGTTTTATATTGTGGTGAAAGTTCCTTCGATGAGATTTTGTTAACAGGTCATATAATTACAGAGACCTGGAGTAAGGCCGGTGTTCTGTGTCTACCTAATCAATTTTGTGCCAATATGCTGTATTTTTTTCATTTTTGTGCAGAGAGCCAGCGGGCATATCGCTTCGTACAAGGAAAAGACTGGGGGTTCAAGAAGTTCATAAGGCGAGACTTCCTCCTCGATGAGGCCAACGGGCTGCTGCCTGATGACAAATTGACACTCTTCTGTGAGGTAAGTGATGCACGACCAATCATATGCTGCACTTCCTTTCGTAGGTTTTATGATATACTACTTTTCAAAAGTTTGGAGTCTGTAAGGTTTTGATTTTTCTAAAGTTCTAAAGTCTCTTATACTCAGCCAGATTGCATTGCATTGATCATTAAAACAGTTGTATTGTGAAGTATTATTAAAAATTCAAATAACTGTTTTCTATTTTAATCTATTTTAAAATAATTCATTCCTGTGATGAAAATGCTTAATTTTTTTGCAGCCATTACCCTAGTCTTTAGTGTCATCTGATCTTTCAGAAATTATTCAAATATGCTGATTTGATGCTCAAGAAACATTTCTTATTGTTATCAGTGTTGAAAACAGTTGTGCTTCTAAATATTTTTGTGAAAATAAGGATAGATTTTTTGATAAACAAAAAGTTAAAAAAAGAAGGTAGATCAAAAGGGACAGTAATCCGTCCATGCTAAATAAAAGTTTTGATTATCTCAAACTTTTGAATGGTAGTGTAAGTAGTAGGGAAGGTTTTTTTTTTTTAAGTTTAATACATGGTTGATCACGGGCGTTCTTGTTGTTTAATACATGTGTTTTCAGCTAAAACAGTCGATAGATATGAGACCCCAGAATTGCATTGTTTTGAAAGAGCTGCTTAAAAGCTCTCTTTAAAATCACCCCCTTTAGCATTGCACTATAGTCATAGACATTCAGACGGATGCTTTTAGTTGTTGCGTCATGCCTCACACTGTTTTTTGAGCGTACTGCTACAGCTGTTGTTTAGATGATGTGTTAAAAACAATAATAAAAAAAGTTTCAGGGTCCCGGTTTTATTCCGCTGCGCTCTGTCTAGCTGTTTTTGAACAGAAGAAAGTGCTTTATGTAAACACTCCCAAAGAAACACGTCTTATAGGGGTCAGGTGAACCTGAAATCAACTTAATTATACAGGGTTTCCTTAAGACTAATTAGTCTGCTTGTCTTGAAAATGTGTAGCTTTACACATCCTAATCAAGATGGACAAACTCTTTCTTCTCCCATCTCCTCTTCCTCCTCTCCGCTCTCTTCCGGTCTCATTATTATTTCCCAGCATTGCCGCCTCCTTACTTCCTTCATGCACCATTCTTAACTCAGTTTTCCTCCCACAATTCCATTCTCATTTTTTTTTTGCCTACATTTGAGGTGTTTCTCTCTATTTCTCTGCCCTCTGTTATGTGGTTTCTTTTTTTAGGTGTTAGCTCCTTAAATAAGGGCCTGAGCATACCTTTCCCTCTCCCTCTCTCTCCTTTTCTCTCTTGTTTTTAATGAGGAGAGGGGTCCCATTAGAGGTGGAATACTTGGTGTCATTGTGGCCAGTGAGATGGAGGGATTTAGGAAGAAAAAGAGGATCCTAATTCTAATTCTGGTTTATTTTCTCAAGATTTTAAAGATTAATGAAAAATCTGACTAATGACGCATTAGTTTTAGCTAATGATTCGTTGACTTTGGTAGCTATTTTCTCTTGTCCGACCCACCTTTTTCTTTTCTCATTCCATTTCTCTTTCTATAATTTTGTTATAATCTATATTCTCTCTCTCAGGTCTTCTCTCTCCTTCACCTGTACTTGCTTTCTCTTTCTTCTTTTTCTTTCTCACCTCTCCATCGCTCCCTCACTCCACCTCCATCCTCCAGCAGGTAGATTGCTCATAGTAAATAAATGAGCTCTACACTTCTCTCTCTCCATCTGACAGCAGCCATCTTTCACTCAGTGCAACCATATGCCACACTGATATCTCTGAGACCCACTACGGCTGCAACATCTGCTGCTGATATATATATGTACACACACACACACACACACACACACACACAAGTTTAGAAATGGTAGCAAGTTGAGGGAATAGTTTACTGAAAAATGAAAATTGTTATTATTTACTTACCCTCATACTTTTATGGTGCTCTAGCATCTTTTTTGAAGCTTAAAGCCTTAGTCTCCATTCGTTGGAGTTGCATCAAATTGAGCGATTAAAGTACAGTACAGTTCTTCAAAATTTCACGTTTCAAAAGTTTGGAGTCAAAGATTTTTTAATGACTTTGAAAGAAATCTCTTATGCTCACCAGGGCTGCATTTGTTTGATCAAAACAGTAAAAATAGTAATATTGTGAAATATTATTACAATTTAAAATAACTGGGTTCTATTTTAATGTAATTAAGATGTATATATACATCTATATAT
>NW_015649593.1:405526-409953 GCF_001515625.1 Sinocyclocheilus rhinocerous
TATATATATATATAAAATTACTTTTTGTGATGGCAAAGGTGAATTTTCAGCATCATTACTCCAGTCTTCAGTCACATGATCCTTTCTGAAACCATTATGATATGCTGATTTGGTTTTCAAGAAACATTTCTTGTTATCAGTGTTGGAAACAGTTGTGCTGCTTAATATTTTTGTGGAAACCGTGATACTTTTTTCAGGATTGTTTGTTTAAAAGAACAGCATTTTTTTATAGAAATCTTTTGTAACAGTCACATTTAAAACAGTAAAGATTTACATATATTTAATGCATACTTTCTGAATATTAATTAAAAAAAGGTAATTGATTTACTTATTTATTTCAGAAAGGGACAGTGTGCTTTAATCAACATTCATGAATGTAAATGTACCCAAGTTAGCCCGAAGGCTCATTTTCATTGGTAGTCCCTTTGCCAGATGTTATTAGGCATAAAGCTAAAAGGAAAAAAACAAAAACAACAATAATGTGACAAAATTATAAACGACAATATAAAATACAGTTGAATAGCAAATATAATACAATAAGTAAAAAAAAAAAAGAGAGAACGATAAAGTATTGATATGGGTTAAGAAAAAAATAAATAAAGATGATGATATAGAAGAAGCAACATCAGTGTTGATATTGTTGATTTTGAAATAGTACTGTGTGTTCCAAAGAGGTTTGAGCGTGACATGAATGTCTGAAACCATTATGATATGCTGATTTGGTTTTCAAGAAACATTTCTTGTTATCAGTGTTGGAAACAGTTGTGCTGCTTAATATTTTTGTGGAAACCGTGATACTTTTTTCAGGATTGTTTGTTTAAAAGAACAGCATTTTTTTATAGAAATCTTTTGTAACAGTCACATTTAAAACAGTAAAGATTTACATATATTTAATGCATACTTTCTGAATATTAATTAAAAAAAGGTAATTGATTTACTTATTTATTTCAGAAAGGGACAGTGTGCTTTAATCAACATTCATGAATGTAAATGTACCCAAGTTAGCCCGAAGGCTCATTTTCATTGGTAGTCCCTTTGCCAGATGTTATTAGGCATAAAGCTAAAAGGAAAAAAAAAATAACAACAATAATGTGACAAAATTATAAACGACAATATAAAATACAGTTGAATAGCAAATATAATACAATAAGTAAAAAAAAAAAAGAGAGAAAGATAAAGTATTGATATGGGTTAAGAAAAAAATAAATAAAGATGATGATATAGATGAAGCAACATCAGTGTTGATATTGTTGATTTTGAATTGCCTCAGACTTTTAAATAGTACTGTGTGTTCCAAAGAGGTTTGAGCGTGACATGAATGTAAGGAAATGGTGATAATTTTCTTTTTTGAGTGAACTGTCACTTTAAGAGGAAGATTCTGTACCTTCAGCATCTGCTTTGTTCCTCTTCACCCTCAAAACACAAGAGGGCTCAGCGGCGATGAGGATGTGATGGAGGGAAGCAGAGGGAGAGGTAGAAGTGCTAAACCATGTTACCCTAATCAAAGCGAAAGAGGATTTGAATGTGTTAGTATTTAACATTTGAAAGTTTCCTTGTGAACACACTACATATGTGACGAACTGATGTTGCGACCTTCTCAAAACACCTAAAAATGCTTTCATCTTTACCTCAGTGTTGTGCTTGCATCTCTACAAAGGGTGTTTTCGAAGTCAGGAATCCCTTTTCAAGGATGTATGGGGTCGGTAATCTCTCTGCAGACGAGTCAGCTCACATGCATACATAATCGCAGACAGTTCAGTGAGACGAGAGGCAGATGCTGGTGTCAGAAGGAGGGAAAGAGAGGAATAAGATCAGGTGAAGGAGAAAAAGGGAGGTTTGTGGTCAGGGCCAGACTTGAACAGCTTGAGTGGAAATGATGCTTGGAAAAGCGTACAGTATGTGTAGTCTGAAACAGAATGACTGTATAAACACCAACTCACTGACACAAACGCACAGCTGCTTACAAATAAAGCTTGCCTCTCTGTTTGTCTGTCTATTTTTTAGGATGCAATGAATAAAATTGGACACATAGTTTTGACATCAGATATACACAGTTTCTGATAGGTGTGGACGTTATGACCGAAATCACTGTACAAGTAATTTTATATCAAAGTAACTGTACAGTATTTGTCATGAAATAGTTATTTTTGCTTTAAATTTAACCTCAAAATTATTTATATATTACACAAGGTAGCAACATATTTTTGAATGCATATCAGTTGAATTATACAGTTGCACTGTTACCCAGCAACCGTAATCAACAGGGACTGGTGTGACATGTCAGAATGCACATGTATTTTCCATTATAATCAATGAAACTGTTTAGAGGTTAGAGTGCAGGATATTGTATGAAAATTGTTATTATTTACTTACCCTCATACTTTTATGGTGCTCTAGCATCTTTTTTGAAGCTTAAAGCCTTAGTCTCCATTCGTTGGAGTTGCATCAAATTGAGCGATTACAGTACAGTACAGTTCTTCAAAATTTCACGTTTCAAAAGTTTGGAGTCAAAGATTTTTTAATGACTTTGAAAGAAATCTCTTATGCTCACCAGGGCTGCATTTGTTTGATCAAAACAGTAAAAATAGTAATATTGTGAAATATTATTACAATTTAAAATAACTGGGTTCTATTTTAATGTAATTAAGATGTATATATACATCTATATATTTTGCTTTAAATTTAACCTCAAAATTATTTATATATTACACAAGGTAGCAACATATTTTTGAATGCATATCAGTTGAATCTATTATACGCACTGTTACCCAGCAACCGTAATCAACAGGGACTGGTGTGACATGTCAGAATGCACATGTATTTTCCATTATAATCAATGAAACTGTTTAGAGGTTAGAGTGCAGGATATTGTTTTCTGCTTGGTATCAATTAAAAAAAACAAAACTGCACTCTGGATAAACAACAGTATGAGTCTCTACCGGCTGACATATTTCTATCTCCACATGCTGTTTAGAGGTTAGAGTGCGGGATATTGTTTTCTGCTTGGTATCAATTAAAAAAAACAAAACTGCACTCTGGATAAACGACAGTATGAGTCTCTACCGGCTGACATATTTCTATCTCCACATGCTACTGTATATATTGTCCAGCCGTATTTTGTTTTCAAGAGAAGGGGAAAGGAAGGAATCGTGGTTTTTAACATCTGCTCCACTATAATAGCTGCTGTGTACACCTGCATCAGCGTGTGCTGATTTTGTTACAACTCTAAATGAGATGGCATAGAAAATTCAGCAATGCTGCATTAATGTGCTAATTAGCTTATTTGATGTGATTTTTTTTACACTATTTGATACTAGGCCACTGTCAAAACAAACAGACACTTTCTGTCATAATAGCTTTGATAGATTGAGACATCTCTGTCTGTCTGTCTGCCTATGTACAGACTGACTCAAATCTGTGTTATATCTGTCTGTGTTTTTTATTTGGGAAATATGTTTAAGGTGTCCGGTAGTGGGAAATGCTGTGCTTAATTGTCTCTTGCATTGGTGTGCAGTGGAGATGTGTTTTTTATTAAGAGTTGAAGTGAGAAGATACAGTGTGGTAATTTTCTAGTTAAAGTGTGTGTAAATTACGCACTGCTTGGTTTGATTAATCAGTGAATTCATTATGACCTGGATAAGCTCATTAGCATGAGCCTGATGCGGCGCTAGTAGTCAGGAATGCCGCTGTGTATTTATAGATGCAGGAAGTCACCTGGAATTATTGTTCCTCCCTTTTTTTCCATCTCGTCTCTCCTCTTTCTGTGTTGCGTGCCACTAACGAGTGAGTGATGAATGTCCACACATGGGTTTCACTCAGCGAGTTTGAGTGTTTGTCGCAGGTTCATTAATCAAATTCAGTGGAAGAGTAGCGTACACACACTAGTTTACACCCTCCTCCCTCATTAGTTTCTGTGTTTAGATTTACACACAGTTCAGTCATACTTGAGTCCAGACAGCACAGAGCTGCTCATTAAAGTGATGAGTTTGACTTAAAGTAGTGATCCTATTTCTGAGGCTGAAGATGAAGACTTGTGATTGTAGACAGACAGATAGACAGACAGAATTCCAGTGATTTATTCACCAGCCTAGGAAATATATTTCCCATTCATTTTCTCCATAAAAATCTTCAATAATCTTTAACTCTTTAATCTTCAATAATAACACTTGGGCCATATGATTTATGAATCATGATATCACAACATTATCATGAGGCCTTTTTGATCATGTTTTGTATTAATTTGAAATTAATAAGTAACATTTTTATAATATATATTTTTTTAAATAATGAAATTACAGAAATTGCATTTACGACAGCCACCAGTCAATCTCATCAGGCAGAACAACCATCTGTATCGAGCAGTTCTGTAAATTGGTAAAAAAAAAAAAAAAAAAGGAAAATATAATTCATCCATATGTGAAAAAAAG